>NW_006922309.1:963405-970043 GCF_000298275.1 Orycteropus afer afer | reverse complement strand
TGGGCAATCCTACTTCCGTAGTGATACTGCCTCGGAAACCCAAGGAGGGGTCCCTATGAGTCGGGGCCGACTTGACGGCACATAACAACAACAACAACAGTCCTCAAGGAGACATCCTTGCTCCTTATCACTTGCAAGAAGTCCTTTCAGCATATTTGCCCAATGCAATATGTCATCTATTGTCTTGACTACTTCTTCCATTGGTGTTGATTGTAGAACCAAGTAATATGAAATCCTTGACAGCTTCAATCTTTTCTCCACCCACCATGAAGCTGTTTATTGAACTAGATGTGAGGATTTTTTTTTTTTTAATATTGAGGTGTAATCCATACTGCAGACTGTAGTCTTTAATATTCACCAGGAAGTGCTTCAAGTCATCCTCACTTTCAGCAAACAAAATTGTGTCATCTGCATATTGCAGGTTGTTAATGAGTCTTCCTCGAATCCTGATGCCACATTCTTCTTCACATAACCCAGCTTCTTAGATTATTTTCTCAGCATACAAGTTAAATGAGTATGGTGAAAGGATACAACCTTGACGCAATCCTCTCTTGATTTTGAACCATGGAGTATCCCCTTGTTCTGTTCAAATGACAGCCTCCTAATCTATGTACAGGTTTTTCATGAGTACTATCAAATGTTCTGGAATTCCCATTCTTCTCAATGTTATCCATAATTTCTTATGATTCATGCAATCAAATCCTTTGCATAGTCAATAAAACATAAGTAAACATCTTTCTGGTATTCTTTGCTTTCAGCTAAGATCCGTCTGACATCAGCAATTATATCTCTAATTTGATGTCCTTTTATGAGTTCAGTTTCCATTTCTGGAAGCTCTCTGTCAATATCCTGCTGCAACCCTTTTTAAATTATCTTCAGTAAGATTTTATTTGCAGGTGATATTAATGATATTGTTTGACAATTTCCACATTCTGTGAGATCACCTTTCTTTGGAATGGGTACAAATATAGATCTCTTCTAGTCATTTGTCCAGGTATCTGCCTTCCAAATCTCTTGGCATAACCGAGTGAGTGCTTCTATAATGGCATCCATTGACTGAAATGTATCAATGGGTATTCTGTTAATTCTTGGAGCCTTGCTCTTCACCAATTCCTTAAGTGCAGCTTTGACTTCTTCCTTCACTACCAGTGGTTCTTGAACATACACCACCTCCTGCAATGGATTAATATTGACCCATTCTTTTTGGTACAGTGACTCTGTGTACTCTTTCCATTTTCTTTTGAAGTTTCCTGCATCATTCAATATTTTGCCCCATAGAATCTTTCAATATTGAAATAGCAAGGCTTAAATTTCTTCCTCAGTTCTTTCAGCTTGAGAAATTCCAAGCTTGTTCTTTCTTTTTGGGTTTCTAATTCCAGGTCTTTGCACATTTCATTATAATAATTGGCTTTGTCTTCTCAAGCTGCTCTTTGAAATCTGTTCAGCTCTTTTGTCTTGTCATTTCTTCCATTTGCTTAAGCTGCTTTCTATTCAAGAGTAAGATTCAGAGTCTCTTCTGAAATCCATTCTGGTCTTTTTTTCCTTTCTTGTCTTTTTAATGACCTCTTGCTTTCTTTGTGGATAATGTTCTTGATTTCATCTCACCTCTGGTTTTTGGCCATTGGTGTTCAATGCATCAAATTCATTCTTTAAATGGTCTCTAAATTCAGGACGGATATTACCAAGGTCATATTTTGACTCTTGTGGACCTGTTCCAATTGTCTTCAACTTCAACTTGAACGTACACATGACCAGTTGATGGTCTGTTCCACAATCAGCTCCTGGCCATTTGTTGGCTGAAGATATTGAACTTCTCCATCGCCTCTTGCCACAGATGTGGTCAATCTGATTCCTGGGTACTTCATCTGGTGAAGTTGACATGTATAGTCATCATGTATGTTGTTGAAAAATGGTATTTGCAATGAATAAGTTGTTGATCTTGCAAAATTCTATCATGTAATCTCCAGCATTATTTCTATCACCAAGGCCATATTTTCCAACTATGGGTAAATTTTCTTTGTTTCCAACTTTTGCATTACAGTCACCAGTTATAATCAACACATCTTGATTGCATATTTGGTCAATTTCAGACTGCAGAAGTTGGTAGAAATCTTCTATTTCCTTGTATTTGGCTTTGGTGGTTGGTGCAAAGATTTGAATAATAGTAGTATTAACTGGTCTTCCTTGTAGGCATAGAGATATTATCCTATCACTGACAGTGCTGTGATTGTCTGCATTGTAACTAAAGATATTTTGGTTGTCATAACTGAGGTGAAGGATCTCACTAGCATCTGCTAAATGCAGGCCCAGGATGCTGATAAATTCTACAGTGTGCAGGATATTCCCTGAGCTGGGTAACAAGAAATTATCCAACCCCAAATTTCAACAGTGTTTATATTGAGAAACCCTGCTCTCATGCCACAGAGATGAGTTTTTGTGATTCAAGCAGAGAGATGTTGGCAGCACATACTGTCCTTGTGGTACAGAACTTCATACTCTGGGTCCACAAAGGTGGCCCCTTTACTGTCACCTGGAAAGTGAATTGCAGCAATACACACAGACATTGGTTATGCATCCTGCAGAACCCAACAAGGCCTTCAGTTTTATACTTCCCTTTTTATGATGGGAACAATATGAAATGATTTGTCCTGTATTAAAGTATTTAACCAGTGTTTTTTATTTAAGAAGTTATAAAACAAACAAAACCTCTTCCATATTTTGCTGCATATTTATCTTTTCTGACAGTTCTTTATGTAGAATGATTACACTCCTTTATGTAGATCCAGATTTCTTTCTGTCTGAAGAGCTTCCTTTGATATCACCAGTAAAGTAGGCCTGCTGGCAATGAATTCTCTGGGTTTCTGTTTGTTTTAAAAGTTTATTTTGTCTTAATTATGAAAGGCAATTTTATTTTCATATATAATTCTAGATTGACATTTCCCCACCAGTGTTTTAAAGATATGGTTTAATTTTCTTCTGATATTTATATTATTGGTTAAATGCATGCAATTTTTGTCTTTGTTGAAATGTATGTGTCTTTTTTTTTTTTTTCTTGGCTTTTGTTTTTTTGTTTTTGTTTTATGGATAATTTTAGCCATTCTTTCTTTTTCACTGGTTTTTAGGCATTTAATTACAATATTCCTTAAAAATACTTTCCTTTACTCATCTCCAGCTTTTTGGTAAGGCAAGGTACCAAAAAAAACCCAAGAAAACCAAGCTCACTGTCATCAAGCCAATTCTGACTCATAGCAACCCCCACTGGGTTTGCAAGGAAGTAAATCTTTATGGAAATAGATTGCCCCATCTTTCTTCCATGGAGTGGCTGGTGGGTTTGAACCTCCAACCACCTGGTTAGCAGTCAAATGCCTTAGGCTCTGTGCCATCAGAACATCACTCTTTTTTTTTTTTTTTTTCTTGTCTTCATTGTTTTGGTAAGGCAAAGTAGTGTGACACATTTATCATGCTTTAAGTTTATTGACTTCTGCATTTTTAGTTTATAATTATTATCAAATTAAAAAAAAATCAACTAATATTTCTTCAAATATTTTTTTCTGCCACGATCTATTCTTTTTATTTAAAGCCTGGACTTACATATGTGTTAGACCTCTTGAGATTGTATCATAAATCACTGAGGCTTTCATTCTGATTAGCCTATGGATACCGTTTGCTCTCAAAGGAAATATTACCTTCGGGAGGGCAGTAATTTTCAGTTTGGCAATCATGAAAGAAGGTGTGTCTTTTGATGTGCAATTGTCTTTCTAAGCAAAAACAATGTAGTTCATCTTCAATGACTTTAAAATTGAAGTCATGGTCTTGTGAATAAATGGAGCTTATCCAAATAGAAGAAACAAAAGCTAAACTTGGTGTAGGATAAGTAGCCAGGCAAAAGGATAAAGACATAAATTACTGTGGAGAAAAGGGTTTATACAAATACTTGGAAGCCAAATATTTAAAAGCAGTTGTTTCTTGGAAGAGAATAAAATGTAATATGACCTAAGCAGAAAATTAGCACTTGTGCTGCAATTAGCAGGAGCTGTTTCTAGAAAGGATCTATTTTTGAATCTCCTATGGTAATGCAGCAGTTTTTCTGAATTTCTTCCGAATAAACACTTACTGGAAAAAATGTGTAAAATGGCGAAATGAAGGGAATTTGCAGTAAAATAAACATCAGGTCAATTATTTTAAATAGGAAATATTTTTGAAGTCGTACAAACTTTTAACAATTTATTTATATATTTTAACCTACATATATATGTCTATATTAGTTTTAATTAAAATAATTCCATTTAAAGTATTTTTCATTATGAGATGCATGCGTGGTTCATTATTCTGAAAAAAAAAAAAAAAAAAAAAAAGACAAGCCAACCCATCCTACCCACTTCTGCAAAAACAACAAACTGATGACAAACACAGAAGAAAATATTTTCGGTGGGCATGGGAAGTGGCAAAATATTCAAATTCAAACTACAAGATAAACATAATAAACACCAGAAATTGAATGAAAACAATGGATAAAGCTGAGAACTGACATTGACATAAATATTGAGAAAAGCATATACTTATCCAAAATGAAATGTGGCAGTCCTAAGAATCTTCTGCTGTGATCCTGGAATAGAGAAATTCGAAAATCTGCCCATGAGTGTGCCATTGAAGGATCATTGTAGAGGCATACTCATCAATTAAAACAGATACCAGGCGAACTCTTGTTTCCCTTATAGAAAATCTATCTACAAAGTCTATGAACCATGGTGGCTATGAAACATTTGAAAGGAAGAAGAGCTCAATATAGTGCAATATAAAGAACCTACAACTTAACAAATTTTCAATGAGCACTAGTGATTGCGCAAACACTGTGAACTAAAAATAAAAAAAGTACAATGGCGGAAGCTCCAGAACTTAGCCAGAACAAGGCCAGGGGCTGACTGTGGAGCAGACCATCAACTGCTCATATGCAACTATAAGTTGAAAATGAAGAAAATTAAAACAAGTCCGTTAGAGCGAAAGTATGCTGCAAAACACATCCCACCTGAATTTAGAGATCATCTCAAGAATTGATTTAATGCATTGAACACTAATGACTAAATACCAGATGGATTGTGAGATAACATAAAGATCTCATATATGAAGAAGGCAAAAGATCATTAAAAAGACAAGAAAGGAAAACAACAAAATGGTTGTCAGAAGAGACTCTGAAACTTGTTTTTGAACATATAATAGCTCGAGTGAAATGAATAAATGATGAAGTAAAAGACCTGAATAGAAAATTTTAAAGGGGGGCTCATGAAAACAAAGACTTTGATTTAGAAAATCAAAAGGCAGGAACATGCTCAGAGTTTATCAAGGTGAAAAAACTAAATGAAAAATAAAAGCTTTGAGTTGTAATATTGAAGGATTCTATGGGTACAATATTGAATGGTGTGGGAAGTATCAAGAGAAGATGGCTGGGATATACAGAGGCACTGTAGCAAAAAGAATTAGTTGATGTCCAGTAATTTCAGGAAACTGCACATGATCAAGAATCGATGGTATTGAAGGAAGAAGTTCAAGCTACTCTGAAGGTATTGGAGAAAAACAAGCCTTTAGGTTGCTGTTGTTGTTGTTATGTGCCATGGAGTCAGATCCAACTCATAGTGATCCCTCCTTGGGTTTCTGAGGCAGTATCACTACTGAAGTAGATTGCCCAACCTTCCTTCTGAGGAGTGGCTGGTGGATTTGAACCACAGCCTTCTGGTTAGCTGTCAAGTGCCTTAGGCACTATGCTACCAGAGCTCTTGGAGAAAAGTAAGCCTCTAAGAGTTGATGAAATACTGATTGTGATGTTTCAACAAATGGCTTAGGACACTCATTCATCTATACCAAGAAGTTGGAAGACCAGGCCTACCAACTGGAAAAAAATCCATATTTATGCCCATTCCAAAGAAAGGTGATAAAACAGAATGCAGAAATCATTTCACAGTATCATCTTTACAGAAGTAGATTGCTTCATCTTCCTTCTGCCGAGAGCTGGTAGGTTGAACCACCAACCTTCTGGTTAGCACTCAAATACTGTAGGCACTGCATCACCAGAGCTCCTTCATTAATAAATATCACACTCAAATAAAATTTTATTGAGGATACATCAACAGGGAACTGCCTGAAATTCAAAGCTTGCAGAAGAAGTTGCAGAATAAGGGATATCATTGCTGATGCCAAATGGATCTTGGCTGAAAGCAAAGGATACAAGAATGATGTTTACCTGTGTTTTATTGACTGTGCAAATCATTTTATTATGTGACTCATAACAAGTTATGATAACATCGAGAAGAATGGGAATTCCAGAACACTTAATTGTGCTCATGAGAAACTTGCACATAGATCAGGAGGCTGTTGCTAGAATCGAATAAGGTGATACTGAAGGGTTTAAAATCAGGAAGAGTGTGAGTCAAGGTTGCATCCTTTCACCATACTCATCCAACTGTACACTGAACAAATAATATGAGCAGGTGGACTACATGAAGAATGGAGCATCAGGATTGGGGAAGTCTCATTAACAACCTGCAGGTGACACAATGTTGAAAGTAAAGAGGACTTGAAGCACTTACTGATGAAGATCAAATGCTATAGCCTTCACCATCTGTTACATTTCAATTTAATGGAAA
>NW_006922309.1:961492-963175 GCF_000298275.1 Orycteropus afer afer | reverse complement strand
TGAGGAAGAAATGATGTCTTTGAATAGGAATAAGAATATGAAATACTCCATGGACTGCATGATACAGAACAGATCTGTCTGGGAAGAAGTACAGCCAGAATGCTTCTTAGAAGGGATAAGGGTGAGACTTTGTCTCAAATACTTTGGCCATCTTATCAGGAGGGGACCAGTTCTTGGAGAAGGCCATTATGCTTGGTCAGAAAAAGATCAGTGAAAAAGACGAAGACTCTCAGCAAGATGTATGAACACAATGACTCCAACAATGGTTGAAATGTAGCAATGATTGTGAGTGTGGTGCAGGACCACCACTGTTTTGTTCTGTTGTACTCAATGTTGCAATGAGCCCGAACCAACTGGGCAGCAACAGCAAAGACAAGGAACTGAAGCTAAAGGAATTAGCTTTAGTGAGAGATATTCAGGAAATCAAACTAAAATTTAAAGTGATAGAATGCTCTGTCTCACATCTGTCTATTCTCATGTTGGCTTCCATTCCCTGTCAAAGCAGAGAAGAAATATAACAGTACCCATCCATAGGTGCTATGATAAAGCAAAACCAAAGAAAACAAAAAGTGAAGAGAGAAAGGTAAACAAAAGATGATGAAAAACATGCATCAAGAAGGGGATTAAGAGACATTGCAGTACTACATAGAACTGCTGCTTCACAATCTCAGTGAAATGATAGCATGTGCGTTGTTCAAACAAAAATCAATTACTGGTGGAGACATTCAAAAATACTACCATAGGACAGCAAAAGAAGTTTAAAAACTGAGCACCCAGAGCTCTGGATATAAAGGGGAAAGAAAGAGGAAAATCCTCTCAAAGCACTTCAGAAGCAACAACAGCATGATCATGAAAGATGACAGAGTCAGAAAAATGATAGCAAAGGAAATCAAATGTCATTTACACAGAACGAATGGGAAAGGAAGCAACTGTGGACACCCTATGGGTACCAGGAAGAAACAAAAGTACTTTGTAATAGTGATGCTTAACTCTCAAACATTAAACAAAAACAAAAAGGGAGCTACAGGGGGTTGGAGGAGAGAGAGAAAGGAGAGGGAGGATCCTGAAACAGGTCTACTAACAAGAAGACATACCTTGGTTAGGATCAGCAGAAACGTTAGTGTGATCTCAGATTTCTCAAGAATAGCTTTTTGTGCCAAAAGGTCATAGAAAAGTATCTACAAATTTCTCAGAAATCTTTGTCCAATGAGTTTTTTATTCATCCCAATTATGTTGTTCAATTTGGAGTCAAGAGATATTCTCTCTCCAATTTATAAGATTTTAAAGGATATAAATGAAGAATATAGACCTAGAAATAGAATTATAACTGATGGAAATCATTAAATGATTTTTTCATAGACAATTAAGATGTGTAAGAAGTATTGCAAACAAGAAAAGTGTTTTTAACAATGTTAGTTAATGTGATAGTTGGAGCTGTGTGTCAGCTTGGCTGGATCCCAGTTCTGAGTGGTTGTTCCCATGATGAGATCAGATGACTGTGTTCTGAGTGACCAGTCTGCCCAAGGGGAGTTTCCCTAGGGGTGTGGCCTGCTTCCAAGATAACCAGGGACATCCTGGGAAGAGACACATTCTTTGAGGGATTGGAACCCTGGTGTGTGGACTACAGACTTCCGTGAGTGAGCAGCCCACCACTCAGCCTGGAGATCTTGGATTCGTCTTTTG
>NW_006922309.1:958702-959887 GCF_000298275.1 Orycteropus afer afer | reverse complement strand
TCCTCCAGAGACTTGGACTTGTCGGCTTGAACTTGTTGACTTCTATATGCTTGTGAGCCATTTTCCTAAGATAAATTTCTCTCTCTCTCTCTCTCTCTAAATATATATATACACTTTGCTGGTTTTTGTGTTTCTCTAGAGAATCCAATCTAACACAGTTAATAATTTTATAAGTAAAGTTAAAGTGCTGGAATAAGGAAAGGGCAAAAGAAGTTTAAATGCCATCATTTCTCCATTCTAATAGGAAGGAAAGTGGTCACTGAAGGAAAGGCAGAAAAGATTATAACCTCTTGATTTTCTTTATGTAATCATTTTTACTCATAACTCTATAGATACCTTGCAATACTTAATACTATACTTCATAAAAATTAAGAAACTATTAATTATGAGCTGAATCATCACTGTATGTACCACTAGTAAATAACATCAATGACAGTGAGTTGGATTTTTTTTTTTTTTTTTTTCGTCTAAATGGGCTGGTTTTGTATTTTAAAAATTCTGACAGTTTTAGCCCATGTAGGAATGCTTGAGTTTTTTTTTTTTTTTTTTGGTTAGTGAATAATATATCCTGGAAGAAGAGACAGAGTGCTCCTTAGAAGTGAGAAAGCCCAGACTTCATCTCATCTATTTTGGTCATGTTGTCAGAAGAGACCTGTCCTTGGAAAAGGATATCATACTTGGTTAAGTAGAAGGGCAGCAAAAAGGGAAAGACCCTCAATGAGATGGATTGACACAACGGCTGCAGCGATGGGCTCCTGCAGAGCAAGGACTGTGAGGCTGGTGCAGGGCTGAGCACTCTTTTGTTCTGATCCTATGAGTTGGAGCCGACTCAATGGAACCTAACGAAGTAACAATGAAAAATAAATATAGACAATACATGAACTATGGCACACTGTGCAGATGACCTTTCTTGTAAGAGGCATTCTAATTTCAGAGAGCTTCAAATGTGGAAAACCAAATAACTATTTAGTTTTTAGTAGATGTGGTACATAACTCTCTGGTGAAGAAATATTTATCTGAAGTTCAAACATTCCTTTAGTTCCACCTTCATATCTATATACCAACATACATTTAACTAACTTTAAGATCTTTATTTTAAAATTGCATATATTCATCCAAAAGTTGAACATACTTTCTACTGTATTTTAGTACCAATAGTTATTTGCAGAAGTCTGAGGTCGTACT
>NW_006922309.1:957108-957822 GCF_000298275.1 Orycteropus afer afer | reverse complement strand
GAACAAATCCAAAGGCAGTAGGTTGGGGAGAAATACAGACGTCTAGCATTCTCACTTACTAAAAATGTGTTCCTGGGAATTTATATAACTTCTTAAAACTTCACTGCCATTTATAAAAAGCAATTGTTATGAGGAATAAATGAAAAATATATAAAAGAATTAATAGCATTCTGTTGCTGATGTATATGGTTAAGAAGCATTATATAGCAATGTATATAGACCAGTTATTCTCGACTTGATTCTGATTCATGGTGACCCCATGTGTGTCAGAGGGGAACTGTGCTCCATAGGGTTTCCAATAGCTAATTTTTCAGAAGTAATCGGTAGGCCTTTCTTCCAAGGCACTTCAGGATAGACTCTAATCTTTAACTCTTCAGTTGGCAGCCATCTGTGTAAATATATTGCACTATCCAGAGACTCTACATATACATATGTTGTTGTTGTTAGGTACCGTCGAGTCGTTTCTGACCCAAAGCGACCCCATGCACAGCAGAAGGAAACACTGCCTGATCCTGCGCCAGCTCCACGATGCCTGACATATTGATCTCATCATTGCAGCCACAGTGTCAATCCATATCGTTGAAGGCTCCCCCTCTTTTGTTGACCCACCACTCTACCTAGCATGACATCCTTCTCCAGGGAATGGTCCCTTCTGACAACATGACCAAAATAGGTGAGACGAAGTCTGGTCATTCTTGCTTCCAAGGAGCATTC
>NW_006922309.1:937391-938221 GCF_000298275.1 Orycteropus afer afer | reverse complement strand
CATGTGAGTTAAACATTTGCCTCAGGTAGACACACTCCCTGGAGAGAACAATCGTGGGAGAAGGAGGGGCTGGTATGCACAGGGAGACAGGTCAGGGCACAGGAGAGTATGGAGGGATGGTCACTGGAAAGAGGTAATTATGGGGAGGAAGTGGGAGGTGAGCTGTTGCATTGTAAACTGTGATCAATGACATGAGACAAAGTATATGTGAACTGCTGTATGGAAAGTGAATTTGCTGTGTAAATTTTCACCCAAGTCACAATAAATAAAATAAAATTAAAAAAAAAAGAAAATTGCTTAAAGAAAAAAATGTAACTCAGTGGATCACATTGAAGATTACATCAGGTAATGTAGGGTACTTCACAGGAAACACATAATGTTAACTTTACTTACTGACTGACAGTATTCAGCTTTGAAATGGACCTTTTAAAGAAGTCATTTTTTGAGTACTTATTATTTTGATGAACAATGAACACACACACACACGTATTTAAACATATGCCTATGTATTTTTCCATCCTGAAAAATACCAATTTAAAAATCTTGTCTAGCACCATTTTCTAGCTAAGATAGTGTACGTGAAACCAAACACACTGCTGTGGAGTCACACCCAACTCATAGCAACCTTGGGTTTCTGAGGCAGTATCGCTTTGGAAGTAGATTTCCCAACCTTCCTTCTGAGGAGTGGCTGGTGGGTTTGAACCTCCAGCCTTCTGGTTAGCAGTCAAGTGCCTTAGCACTATGCTACCAGAGAATCAATCTTCATTACACAACAAAATTACCAGCGTAAATACTTACTGAAACAATTGTAGTTTTTTTTTTTTTTTTTT
>NW_006922309.1:930922-936749 GCF_000298275.1 Orycteropus afer afer | reverse complement strand
GAGGAGTGGCTGGTGGGTTTTTAATTATCTGCATATAAAAAAAAAAGTTGTAGCATCTACACTTTAAAGAGTTCTAGACCTAAATGTATTGTAATAAATATATATTATGGATTTTATTTCCCACACTTATAAATATTCAAGGTACTTGATCATATTAATGTAAAAATACTTGAAACTAAATGGGAAAGATTTTATGTAAATCTCTCTAGAGTGGCTTTTTTTTATCTGACTTACAAAATATTCTTTCAGTTTTGTTTCATATTTTGAAATACAACTAAGTTACATCTTAATCATATTTAAATTCATGGTTGCCAAAGAAAATAGATGTTAGAATTTATATTTGTATATTTAGCGCATAGTCAACCCTCCACATCCTCAGATTCTGCACATTCAAGCACTTGTGAATCAAAAATATTTTGGGGAGGAAGAAAAAAAATTAAGTAAATGGTGAAAGCAATCTTTCACAGGCTGAAAAGGAGCAAAAAAAAAAAAAATACTATTTACAAAGCCTTTATATTGTATTACTCCTATAGGTCACTACGAGTTGGAATTGATGTGGATTTTGGGTTACATTGTATTATGCATTGTAAGTAATCTGACACGATTTAAAGTATATGGGAGGATGAAGTTTATATGAAAATACTCTGCTATTTAATATAAGGGACTTGAGAATTCGTAGATTTTTATATACACAGGGGGTTCTGGCAAAAATCTCCCCTTCCCCCATATCAAGGGATGCCTGTAAATGTACAGGTATATGCTTAAGGCATTTGCCTGCTAACCAGAAGGTTGGCAATTCAAAGCCATCAGCCATTCTGCAGAAGGAAGACTGGGGAATCTACTTCTGTAAAGATTTACCACCGCAGAAACCCAAAGGGGGTTGTTATGAGTTGGAATCAACTTGATGGCAGTGGGTTTGTTTCATATATACATATACATACATATACATATATATGTATGTATATGTATATATATCTATATGTATATGTGTGTGTGTGTGTGTGTGTGTGTGTATGTCTGTGTATAGGAGCTCTGGTAGCATAGTGCCTAAGTCACTTGACTGCTAACCAGAAGGCTGGTGGTTCAAACCCACCAGCCACTCCTTGGAAGGAACGTTGGGCAATCTACTTCTGTAGTGATACTGCCTTGGAAACCCAAGGAGGGGTCACTATGAGTCGGGTCCGACTTGATGGCACATAAAAACAACAACATGAGTGTGTATATATATACATGTATATATTTAGTGTTGTTAGTTGCTGTTGAGTTAATTCCAATTTATGATGATACCGTGTGTGAAGAGTAGAATTTCTTCACTGGATTTTCAAAGTGGTGATCTTTCAGAAGCAAATCTCAGGCCAGTCTTCCCAACCACCTCGGAGTGAATTAAAATCCCCAACATTTTGGCTAGTAGTCAAGTTTTTAACTGTGTGGGATTATATCTATACCCATATCTATCAAAAAACAAGCCAACAACTCACTGCAATTCTGATTCATAGCAACCTCCATTGGGTTCTCAAGGCTGTAAATCTTTAAGAGAGCAGATCACCTCATTTTTGTTCCCCAGAGTGGTTAATGGGTTCCAACCACTGATCTTTTGGTTAGCAGCCAACTGCATTCAGTACTACACCTCAGAGCTCCCTATACCTATACCTATCTATCTAAATCTATGCATCTATATCTGTACCTAATTTTAATTTTTTTTCTGTTTAAGTGTGTTCACATATAGAATCCACCTTTGAGTTGCTGTTTTTCTCATTTTATAAGTGAAATTAGTAATTAAAACCAAGATAATTTCCAACTTCCAACCAAATATAGTGACTAAAAGAATTTTCAGAAAGGTGTAAATCTTGACAACATGGCCTCATTCACATTTCATCCAAACACAGGTCATGATTTTTCTCTCATCAGATCCCCTTTAAAATATGAAAGCAACATTCATTTTCAGATTTGATTTTTGATGATTGGTTTAATAAATTAAATTATGCATAAATTATGCTTAAATTTCCCACTCATAATGAAGATAATCCTTTCCCTTGGGTGACATTGACATTATGCTAATGTACTCCATTAGAAACTTCTCAAAATAGGATGTTCAAAGGACAACATCTGCTTGTCTACAGATCTTACTCCCAAGTGAGGCATGCTTCCCACAGAGGACAGAGCATAGCTTTGTTTGCATTTAAATGGAAGGTCTTCTCTCTAAAATGGTCTTCCTCACAAAACCCAGAACCTCAGTCTAATCACAAGAAAAACATCAGACAAATTCTTATCAAGGGTCCTTCTACAAAACTTAACAAGGATTCATAAAAACTATTCAAGTAATCAAAACAAGGGCGATTTGAGAAACTATCATAGTCAAAAGAATCTTAAGGAAACATGACAAGCAAATGCAATAGGGTGTACTGACTGGATGAAATTCTGGAACAAGAAAAGGACATTAGGGGAACAACTAGGTGGCACAAATGGTTTGTATTTGACTGTAAGCCTAAAATCATCAGTTCAAATCCATCCAGCAGCTTTGCAGAACTAAAGACCTGATGATCTGATGCCATAAGGATTATAACCATGGAAACCCTCTAGCACTCATATCTCCCCTGTACAACATGAGGCTGTTGTGACTTGCAATTTACTCCATGGCAATTAACATCAACAGTAAGAAAACAAAACAAATTTAAAAAAAAACAACAAAAAAAAAAACCTCAATGTCATCGAGTCTATTCCAGCTCATAGTTACCCCCACTGGGTTTCTGAAGTGGTAAATCTTTATGCAAGTAGAATGCCCAGTCTTCCTTCTGTGGAGTGGCTGGTGGGTTTGAACTGTCAGCCTTCTGGTTCGCAGTCAAACACCTTAGGCATTGTGCCACCAGAGGTCCTGAACAACAACAATAAGGACAGCTTCGTAAGTATAGACTTTAGTTCATAATAGTATACCAATATTTTCTCATTAGTTGTGACAATGTGCCATAGTAATATAAGATGAAGGATTCTATTGGTGGAAATTGAATGATGCAGGAAACATCAAAAGAAGATGGAAGGAATACACAAAATCACTGTACCAAAAGAATTGGTGGATGCTTAGGTATTTCAGGTATTATATGATCAAGAACCAATGGTATTGAAAGAAGAAGCCCAAGCTGCACTGAAGCATGGGTGAAGAATACATCTCCAGGATTTAAATAACACCCATTAAGTTGTTTCAACAAACAGATGCAGCATTGGAAGTGCTTACCTGTTTATGCCAAGAAATTTGGAAGGCAGCTACATGGCCAACCATCTGGAAGAAATCCATAATTATGCCTATTCAAAAAAGGTGATTCAACAGAACACAGAAAGTATCGAAATATAACATTAATATCACACACAAATAAATTTTTTTTTTTGGAAAAAAGTTGCAGCAGTATATTGACAGGAAACTTCCAGAAATTTAAGCTGAATTCAGAAGATGTGAAGTGAGGGATATCATTGTTGATGTCAGATGGATCTTTGCTGAAAGCAAGGAATAACAGAAAAATGTTTATGTGTATTTCATTGACTATGCAAAGACATTCAACAGTGTGGACCCTAAAAAATTATGATTACCTTTGCAAAGAAGAGGAATTCCAGAACCCTTAACTGTGTTCATGAGGAATGTGTACGTAGACCAAGAGTGTGCTGTTTGAACAAAAGAAGGGAAACATGCATGGTTTAAAATCTGGAAGAGTGTGTGTCAGGGTTGTATCCTTTCATCAAACTTATTCAATCTGTATGCTGAGCAAACAATCCAAGAAGCTAGACTGTATGAAGAAGAACGTGTCATCAGGATTGGAGGAAGATTCATTAAAAACCTGTAATATGCAGATGACACAATCTTTCTTGCTGAAAGTGAAGAAGACTAGAAGTACTTACTGATGAACATCAAAAAGTACAGTCTTCAATATAGATTTCACCTCAACATAAAGAAGACAAAAATCTTCACAACTGGACCAATAAGCAACATCACAATAAAAAGAGAAAATATAGAAGCTTGAGGAATTTCATTTTACTTGTATACACAATCAACACCCATGGAAGCAGCAGTCAAGAAATCATACATCCTATTGCACTGGAAGAGGAGGGTGTACAGCTTGGGGCTGCTTGGCTTGGCTTTTGGGCCAGCTTTATTTAAGGCTTGGCCCCAGAGAAGAATAGGGTGAAGAGTGGTTATGGACAACTAAGAGAGGCAAACTGTCAGTTTGTTGCCCTGTGGTGGCTTACAGGTTGTTGTGAGGCTGGAGGCTATGTCACTGGTGTTGCAAAATGCCAGTATGGTTAGCCATGGTGGACAGGTTTCAGCAGAGCTTCCGAGCTAAGTCAGATTCAGAAGGAGGAAGAGGTCATCCACTTCTCAATTGGCCAGTGAAAACCTAATGAATAACAATCTGATATATTATGGGAAAACTTTATGAATAGCCCTGAAACATGGTCCTATATAGTGCCAGAAGATGAGCCTATTGGATCAGGATCTGAGGAAGAGCTGAGTGGAGTGGAGAAAACCTTAATGATAAGGATGGAGTAAAACTTTTAATACCTCCATTGGCTGATGTGGCATGACTCAAAATAAGTAGAAACAGATGCAAACATCCATTAATAATTAGAACAATGGAATTTATGAATTATAAACCTAGAAAAATAGAAAGTTGTCAAAAATGAAATGGAACACATAAAGATCAATATCCTAGGCATTATCGAGATGAAATGGACCAGTTTGGGCTATTTTGAATCAAACAACCATATGATCTACTATGCCAGGAATTACAAATTGAAGAGGAATGGCATGGCATTCTTCATCACAAAACCTGATTCAAGATCTCTCCTGAAGTATGGTGGTGTCAGTGATAGGATAATATCCATATGCCGACAAAGAAGACCAGTAAATACTACTATTATTCAAATCTATGCACCAACCACCAAAGCCAAAGATGAGGAAACCAAAGATTTCCACCAGCTTCTTTCTGCAGTCTGAAATTTACCAAACATGCAATCAAGATGTGTTGATTATCACTGTTGACTGGAATGCAAAAGTTGGAAAAAAAGAAGATTACTGGTTGTTGGAAAATATGGCCTTGGTGATAGAAATAATGCTGGAGATTGCATGCCAGAATTCTGCAAGATCATTGACTTATTCATTGTAAATATCTTTTTTCAACAGCATAAATGGTGGCTATACAAGTGGATTTCACCAGATGGAATACACAGGAAACAGATTGACTACATCAGTGGCAAGAGGTGATGGAGAAGTTCAATATCTTCACCTAAAACAAGGCCAGGAGCTGATTGTGGAATGGACCTTCAACTATTCATATGCATGTTCAAATTGGAGTTGAAGACAATTAAAACAAGTCCACAAGAGCCAAAATATGATCTTGAATATATCCCTCCTGAATTTAGAAACCATTTAAAGAATAGAATTGATGCATTGAACACCAATGACTGAAAACCAGAAGAATTGTGGGATGACATCAAGAGCATCATCCATGAAGAAAGCAAATGATCATTAAAAAGATGAGAAAGGAAGAAAATACCAAAATGGAAGTCAGAAGAAACTCTGAAACTGGGCCTTGAGTAAAAAGTAGCTAAACTAAATGGAATAAATGACAAGGTAAAAGAGCTGAACAGATTTCATAGAACAGCTCAAGAAGACAAACCAATTATTTTAATGAAATGTGCAAAGACCTGGAGTTAGAAAACCAAAAAGTCATGGGGAAGAGAATGTTTGTTTAATAAATGGTGCTGGTAAAACTGGAGATCCATTTGCAGAAAAATGAAACAAGATCTGTACCTCACACCACACACAAAAACAAACTCCAGA
>NW_006922309.1:927933-928792 GCF_000298275.1 Orycteropus afer afer | reverse complement strand
ATATGTGAACTGCTGTATGAAAAGTGAATTTACTCTGTAAATCTTCACCCAAATCCTAATTAAAAAAAAAAAAAAAAAGGAAGAACACACTTGGCAGTTCTCAAGCTGAAAGAACTGAGGAAAAATTTAAGCCTCCAGTGGCAATATTGAATGATTTTATGGACAAAATATTGAATGATGCAGGAAATAGCAAATAAGATGGAAGGAATACACAGAATCACAGTACCAAAAAGATTGGTCAATGTTAATCCATTTCAGCAGGGGCTGTATGATCAAGAACAAATGGTATTGAAGGAAAAATCTGAAGCTTTACTGAAGATATTGATGAAGAACAAGGCTCTAGGAATTGATGGAATACCCATTGAGATGTTTCAACAAACAGATGCCCCACTGGAGACTCTCACTCGGCTATGCCAAGAAATTTAGAAGACAGTTCCTTGGCCAACTGACTGGAAGAGATCCATGTTTGTACTCATTTCAAAGAAAGGATTTCCACAGAATGTGGAAATTATTGAACAATATCATGAATATCACATGCAAGTGAAATCTTACTGAAGATAATTCAAAGGCTGTTGCAACAGTATATTGACAGAAAGCTTCCAGAAATGCAAGCTGGATTCAGAAGAGGACGCAGAATGAGGAATATCATTACTGATCTCAGATGGATATTAGCTGAAAACAAGAATACCAGAAAGATGTTTACTTATGTTTTATTGACTATGAAAAAGCATTTAATTGTGTGGATCATAACAAGTTATGGATACATTTAGAAGAATGGGAATTCTAGAAAATTTGATTGTACTTCTGAGGTAGCTGTACATAGATAAAGAGGCTGTCATTTCAACAGAACAAGGGGATA
>NW_006922309.1:925096-926708 GCF_000298275.1 Orycteropus afer afer | reverse complement strand
TCATATTGTCAGAAGAGACCATCCCCTGGAGAAGGATAGCATGCTTGGTAAAGAGGAGGGTCAATGTAAAAGAGGAAGGCCTTCAATAAGATGAATTGACATAGTGGCTGCAATGATGGGATTAGGTACAGCAAGGATCTTGGAGCTGGCACAGGACCTGGTAGTGTTTCTTTCTGCTGTACATAGGTCATTATGAGTTGGAGACAACTCAACAGCATCTAACAGTAACAACAACAACTAATGCTATAATTTTGTTGTTGGTGTTAGGTGCCATCAAGTTGGCTCTGACTCCTAGCAACTCTATGTACAAAAGAACAAAACTTTACTCAGTCCTGTTACAGTCTCACAATCACTGCTATTCCTGAGACCATTGTTGCAGCCATTTTGTCAATCCATCTTGTTGAGTGCCTTCCCTTTTTTGATGACCCTCCACATTACCAGTCATGATATCTGTGGTAATTAAGGTTATGTGTCAACTTGGCTGGGCCTGGTTTTGAGTGGCTGGACAGCAGGTTGTAATATTTCCCATGATGAGACTGGTAATCAACTCCATGGTGAAATCTACTGTGAGCAGCTGAGTAGCTGCCTTAGAGATGTGGTTGCTCCCAATATATAAGAAGCTTTTGGAACAGTCTGCAGCTTTTGACAGGTTTTGCAGGTTTTGATACACTTGAATTCCATGGCCAAGTTGTTATTCAGCAGCCAGCCATATTGTCTGCCAATCCTGGTACTCTTAATCAACTTGAATCAATGGTCTGTGGTGTGGTTTGACAGTATTGGAACTGGGCCTTTTTACTTGTCGACCTTGGGTTGGTCAGCCTCAGCAACCATCAGCTGCCTGAGTGGAGAAATCCTCCAGCTTCAGCGGCCTGTGAGGAAGAGGCCAAGCAGAAGCCCAAGACACTTTGAACTAGAACTTCTAGCCTCCAAAACTCTAAGAGAATAAACTCCTGTTTGTTAAAGCCATTCCATCTATGGTAATTTCTGTTAGAGCAGCACAAAATAACCAAAACAATATTCTCTAGGGAATAGTCCCTTCTTACAACTTGACGAAAGTAGGTGAGACAAAGTCTGCTTCCAAGGAACATGCCAGCTGCATTTTCTCCAGGACAGATTTGTTAGTTCTTCTGGCAGTCCATGGTACTTTCAATATTCTTTGCCAACACCACAACTCAAAAGCATCAACTCTTCTTTGGTCTTCCTTATTCATTGCCCAGCTTTCATATCTATGAGGTGATTGAAAATATAATTGTTTAGGTTAGGCACACCTTAGTCTTCAAGGAGACATTTTTGTTCTTTCAAACTTTAAAGAGGTCTTCTGCAGTAGATTTGTCCAGTGCAATATGTCATCTGATTTATTGAGTGCTGCTTCTATTGGTGTTGACTGTTGAACTGATAATATGAAATATTTGTACATAGATTCAGGTTTCCTCCTACAAAAATAAAATCCACACTTCTTACAACTTGCCACGGCAGACTTTTCATCCATAAATACTAACAACTACACATTTCTTGAATTGCACAAGGATAAGCATTACTTTCAATATCATTAAAAAGGCAACTAATAATGAAAGGCTTTGAATGGCTAAGGGAGAGAAATTTGTCTGTCAGT
>NW_006922309.1:920994-923812 GCF_000298275.1 Orycteropus afer afer | reverse complement strand
GCTAAAGCAAATGGAAGAAATGACAAGATCAAAGAGCTGAACAGAAGATTTCAAAGAGCAGCTCGAGCAGACAAAGCCAATTCCTATAACGAAATGTGCAAAGACTTGGAGTTGGAAAACCAAAGGGGAAGAATATGCTTGGCATTTCTCAAGCTGAAAGAACTGAGGAAAAAATTGAAGCCAGAAGTTGCAATACTGAATGATTCTATGGGAAAAATATTGAGCGATGCAGGAAACATCAAAAGAAGATGGAAGGAATGCACAGAGTCACTGTACCAAAAAGAACTGGTCAATATTCATCCATTTCAGGAAGTGCCATATGTTCAAGAACAAATGGTACTGATGGAAGAAGTCGAAGCTGCACTGAAAGGATTGGTGAAGAACAAGGTTCCAGAAATTAACTGAATACCCATTGAGATGTTCCCACAAAATGTGGAAATTATTGAACAATATCATTAATATTGCCCACAAGTGAAATTTTACTGAAGATAATTCAAAAACGGTTGCAGCAGTGTATTGACAGAGAACTTTCAGAGGTGCAAGTTGAATTCAGAAGAAGACGTGGAACAAGGGATATCATAGCTGATGTCAAATGGATCCTAGCTCTAAGCAAAGAATACTAGAAAGATGTTTATTTTTGTCTTATTCACTACACAAAGGCATTTGATTGTGTAGATATAACAAATTGTGGATGACATTGAGAAGAATGGGAATTCCAGACCAGGTGATTGTGCTCGTGAGGAACCTGCACATTGACCAAGAGGCTGTTGTTCGAACAGAACAAGGGGACATTGCATGGTTTAAAATCAAGAAGGGAGTGCATCAGGATTGTATCTTTTCCCCATACTTATTCAATCTATATGTTGAGAAAATAATCCAAGAAGCTGGACTATATGAGGAAGATTGTGGCATCAGGTTTGGAGGAAGAATCTTTAAAAACTTGTGATATGCTGATGACACAACTTTGCTTGCTGAAAGTGAGGATGACTTGAAGCACTTACTGATGAGCATTAAAGAATACAGTCTGCATTATGGATTATGTCTCAATATAAAGAAACAAAAATTCCTCACAACTGGACCTATAAGCAGCATCATGATAAATGGAGAAAAGGTTGAAGTTGTCAAAGACTTCATGATGCCAAGGGAAGCAGCAGTCAGGACATTAGATGACATATAGCAATGGGCAAGTTGGCTGCAAAGGACCTCTTTCAAGTGGTAAGGAGCAATGATGGCTCCTTGAGGACTAGGGTACACCTGACACGAGCCACGATATTTTCAATCATCTCATATACATGTGAGAGCTGGACAATGAATAAGGAAGACCGAAGAAGAATTGATGTTTTTGAGTTGTGAGGATCGCAAAGAATACTGACAGTACCATGGACTGCTAAAAGAGCTAACAGATCTGTCCTGGAGGAAGTGCAGGCTGAAATGCTCCTTGGAAACAGGTATGGCCAGACTTCGTCTCACCTCATTTGGTCATGTTGTCAGAGGGAGCATTCTTTGGAGAAGGATGTCATGCTTGGTAAGGTGAAAGGTCGATGAAAGAGGGGAAGATCCTCAACGAGATGGATTGACGCAGTTGCTGCAACGACAGGCTCAAGTACAGCAAGGATCATGGAGCTGGTGCAGGACCAGGATGTGTTTTTTCCTCCTATGTATAGGATCACTATGAGTCAGTCATGACTCGATGGCACTTAACAACAACAACAATGAATGGACAATCTAGGATCCCTTATTCCTAGTTCTGATGATTAAAATGTAGCCCCATCACTAGCATGCAGGAATACATACACCTCTAACAGCTTCTTGCTGGCCAATTTAAATTTGATCCTAAAATTACCACAGAAAGCTGACACAGTCAAAATGGCATTGTTATATCTCCTGGAAGATGAGTGAAAAAAATCTCACAAATATGAAACATTTGGAGCTGTTTTTGTTGTTTTTAGGTGCCGTTGAGTTGTTTCTGATTCATAGTGGCCCTATGTACCACAGAACGAAACTCTACCTGGTTCTGGGCCAACCTCACAATCCTTGCTATACCTGAGCTCACTGTTGTAGCCACTGTGTCTATCCATCTCATTGAGGGCCTTCCCCTTTTACATTGACCCTCCATTTTACCAAGCATGATATTCTTCTTCAGAGAATGGTTCCTTCTGACAACATTACCAATGTAGGTGAGATGAAGTCTGACCATTCTTGCTTCCAAGGAGCATTCTGGCTGCACTTACTCCAAGACAGATTTATTTCCTTTAAGCAGTCCATGGTTCTCTTAGCATCTCTCTTCTTTGGTCTTCCTTATTCATTGTCCAGCTCTCACATGCATAAGAGACAGTTGAAAATACCATGACTTGGGTTAAATGCACCTGGGTCTTCAAGGAGTCATCTTTGCTCTTCATCACTTGAAAGAGGTTTTTGTAACTGATTTTCCCAATGCCATACGTCCTCTGATGTCTAGACTGTTGCTTCCATTGGTATTGATTGTAGAACTAAGTAATATGAAGTTCTTAACAGTTTCAGTCTTTTCTCCATCCATTGTGAAGCAGTTTATTGGACCAGTTGTGAGGATTTTTGTTTTCTTAATATTGAGGGGTAATTCATACTGTAGACTGTAGTCTTCAGTCTTCATCAGTAAATACTTCAAGTCATCCTCACCTTCAGCAAGCACAGTTGTGTCATCAATGTATCATAGGTTGTTAATGAGTTTTTCTCCAATCTTGATACCATTTTCTTCTTCATAAAGTCTAGCTTCTCATATTTGCTCAGCATGCTGATTGAGTAAGTATGGGGAAAGAATAAAACCCCGAGGTACTCCCTT
>NW_006922309.1:908958-912831 GCF_000298275.1 Orycteropus afer afer | reverse complement strand
GTCTGTCTCCTTTTTTGGTATTTTCACACAAATTCTTCTGCTAGTTGGGGTTTAGTCCACTTCTGTATCCTTCCCTTCAAGGCTCAGGCGTCCAAGATTATCTTCTGTGTCTGTGTTATTTGGTTTCCCTTTTGTTTGTTGAAGATGGTCTGTATAGTCTTTTTGCCTAGTCCGCCATCTTGCCAGAACTCTCCCCATTTCATTTTTGACAACTTCCAATTTTCCTAGATTCATACTTCGTACATTCCATGTTCCGATGCTTAATGTATGTCTTCAGCTGTTTCTCTTCAATTTGAGTGGTGTCACATCAGCAAATGGAGGTCTTAAAAGCTTTACCTTATCCATATGAGTAAGGCTGGATTTACTCAGATGGTGCAGCTCTTTCCCAGTCCTATTTTGAGAGCCTTCTAACCTAACTGGACTATTCATAAATTTGTGCAGTAGTGTATCAAACAGTGTTTCTTTGCTATTCATAAAGTTTTCCCCGGCCAATTCTTTGAGAAGTGGATGGCTTCTTCCTTCTTCCTAGTCTATCTCAGTCTGAAAGCTGGGTTAATATCTGTGTACCATGTGCATCTCAATAGGTTTGAAACACCAGTGGCTCAGCCAAAAAACTCACATCAACATGTCACCATGGTAGGACAAACCGACAGAAAGGTTTGTCTTCCTTTTGGAAACCTCTTGTACCACCCTTACCTGGATCCCTGTGGCTGACTCCTCCTCTGTCAGGGTTCCTCTTATAATCCCCCTTCTCCTGCTCTCCTGCCCTGCTGGTTTGGGCATGCCTGGGTGGTCTCTCCTCACCTGGATCACTGCAGTTGACTGTTCCTCTGTCCTGGTTCCTGGGCCTTTTAATCCCCTCTCTCCCACTCTCCTGCCCTGCTGCTTTGGACATGCCTGAATTTCCTCTCCTCACCTGGATCCCTGCGGCTGACTGCTCCTCTCTCTGGGTTCCTGGCTTTTCCCCTTTCTACTGCTCTCCTGCCCTGCTGCTTTGGGCATGTCTGTGTTCTGTCTCCTCACCTGGACCCCTGCAGCTGACTGCCCAGCCTCATAACAACACATAAATCACCACAATATGACAGACTGACAGATGAGTTAGATCTGTATTATCAGGTTTAAATTTTAGAAGTATTCATCATGCAACCAAACCAAATAAAAATATGTAGTTAGAACTAATCTAAGTGTCCTGGTAAAATTATTTCATGCTTTGGGATATAGATATAACTTCAACTTTTGGTAAACCTTTCATTTTCAGTACCATGCAGACTAATTATCATATAAATTTTGAAATAAATTCCCATGGCCCTCCTTAAATATTCCTGGGTTTTCAGAAGTGAAGCATTTGTGAAGGTTCTCACCTCTCAATATGTCTAATTAGCTCCCCTTGCGCATTGAAATCTCCAAGTCTCTTTCAAGACTCAAAGCTAAAGTTAGAAACTTAATTTGAAATGAAATAAAAATCCATTCTGATAGCCCTTAAATTTTCAATATAAAATGAAGTACTTGTGAATCTGTAGGCAAATTATCATGTTAAATCATAGGCACCTATCAATGTTTCAATCTCTTTAAAATATTTTATTGCAAGTTGTTGTGATTATAGCAGATATGTCTGAATTTTCATTTTTATTTTAAGTGGGAAGAGGACATTATGTTAAGTACTAAAGACAAAATAAAAAGGTTTATTTTTCCTTCTTTAGTATACGTATTAATGCTTACTCTATATCCAATAGTATGTTTGCACTTTGCTATTTAAAGCATTTTCAACTACATATATATGAAATGCATCCACATTAATTTTGAAACTCTATATCTGGTGGCGTAGTGCCTAAGGCATCTGACTGCTAACCAGAAATTTGGTGGTTCAAACTCACCAGCATTCCCCAGAAGGAAGGTTGGGCAATCTACTTCTGTAGTGATATCACCTCGAAAACTCAGGCAGGGGTCGCTATGAGTCAGACCTTACTTGACGGCAGCTGGTTTATATAGAAAGATGGCTCAAAAACAAACCAAATGCACTCTGATTATTTATGTGTTTGAATCAATCCTGTTCTTGATTCTAGAATAACTTTGCTGTTGCATCTAGTAGCATCTTTTGTGACCAGCAAATGATAACTGACACGTTTGTGGTTCCTGTCATCCTCCCCCCAAAATAAAAATATTACTTGGACATACTTATGCTAAAATCTAGTCATTGCTTATCTGAAATTCTTCTTTAACTGAGCATTCTATAATTTTATTTGCTAAATTTGACATATCTAGTTATGGTAAAGAAGACTTACAAATGACCTAAATATTCATCAATGGTATATTTTTGTATAAAAATAATGATATAACACCTGCTACTTGTAATAGGCGCACCAGTTCTCCTTCTTTACTTATAATGCAGAAGATATTGTAGTTGAATTCAACATATTGAAGTTGTCAAGGTTTTTATTCTTCTTGGATCAACAATCAATGCCTACAGAAGCAGCATTCAAGAAATCACATGACATGCATACTGCATTGGACCAATCTGTTGCAAAAGGCCTCTTTAAAGTGTAATAGCCAAGATGTCCCTTTGATGACTAAAGTGTGTCTGACCTAAGCTATGGCATTTTCAATCATCTCATGTACATGCAGAAGCTAAACAATGAAACAGAATTGAAGAAGTGATGTCTTCAAATTATGATGTTGGTGAAGGATATTGAGCATACCAATGATTGCGAGAAGAATAAGGCAATTGAGGAAGTACAGTCAGAAGCTTCTAGGAAGAAAGCATGGGGAGATGCCATCTCACTTACTTTGGACATGTCATCAAGATGAACCAATTTCTGGAGAAAGACATCATACATGGTTAAGTCAAGGGTCACAGGGAAAAAAAGGGCTACCCTCAATGAGATGGACTGACACAGTGGCTGCAGTGATGCACTCAAATACAGCAATGAATTGTGAGGATGAAACAGGACTGGGTATCATTTTGTTGTGTTATACCTAAGGTCGCAATGAGGCGGAATCAGCTGGATGGGACCTACCAAGAACTTGTCATGTCAGGCCCTAGTGCAAAACTTTGAAATTTTCCGTGATAAATTTCTTGCATATCTAATTTCATTTGGGCAACTGCTTCTTGGAGGACTCAAAGCAACACACATAGTCTCCTCATCCAGAAATTGCTGGAGTAGGATCCCTTATGCTGATTTGATTAGGGCTTTACACCTGTGTCTTGAAACACTTGAATGTCCCATCTTGAAGTCCAATGCATTTCATATCCATTTCTTCTGTGATAATGATTCCTTTACCTGGGAAATCATGTAACCCATAAGGTGGCATTAAACACTAAACCAAATGAAACCCACTGTCATGGAGTTGACTTCAACTCATAGTGACCTTCATTGGGTTTCAGAGGCAGTAATCTTTACAGAAGTAGATTGCCCCATCTTCCTTCCCAACTAAAAATTTAGCCAGGCAAAAGTGGTAACCAGGTTTTCTTCACTCTCTTGAGGACAGAAGACTTCCAACAGTAGGAGGCAGTAATGCAGTGTCCTCTATTTATGCCTTGACAGTTGAAGCTCAGTACACAGTCAAGAAAGCTGTTTTGATAATTCTTTTTTAGTTATCCTTGTCTTGCATTAATGTCCTGGCTAAAACTTTCAGGATCATGTTC
Source organism: Orycteropus afer afer (assembly GCF_000298275.1). Taxonomy (NCBI): domain Eukaryota; kingdom Metazoa; phylum Chordata; class Mammalia; order Tubulidentata; family Orycteropodidae; genus Orycteropus; species Orycteropus afer. The sequence continues at coordinate 909,188 of NW_006922309.1, read as the reverse complement.
AGTAGCAGTGATGAGATTAGACTTTCTTACCTTGTTCCCAATCTTATGGGCAAAGCATTCAGTCTTTCACAATTAAGTACAATATTAGCTGCAGGTTGTGTTTGGTTTTGTCTCTGATTTTTAAACATCCTTTATCAAGTTGAAGAAGTTCCCTTCTCTTCCTGTTTCTCTGAGCTTTTATCATGAATGGTGTAGAACCTCATCAGTTTTTTTCCTGCATTCATTGATAA
>NW_006922309.1:907189-908363 GCF_000298275.1 Orycteropus afer afer | reverse complement strand
GGGTTTGAACCGCCAGCCTTCTGCTTAGCAGTCAAATACTTTAGGCACTGTGCTACCAAGTAACACAGTTCAAAGGCATCCATTCTTCAGTCTTCCTTATTCATTGTTTAACTTTCACATGCTCATGAGGCTATTGAAAATGCCATGGCTAGGGTCAGGTTCCCTTTAGTCTTCAAAGTGACATCTTTGCTCTTCAAAACTTTAAATAGGTCTTTTCTAGTATATTTGCCCCATGCAATAAGACATCTGATTTCCTAACTGTTTTTTCCATGAATGTTGACTGTGGATCCAAACAAAAAGAAATCCTTGACAATTTCATTCTTTTCTCCATTTATTGTGATGCTGCTTATTGTCTGCTTGTGAGGATTTCCATTTTCTTTATGTTGAGGTGTGGTCCATACTGAAGACTGACCTCTTTGATGTTCCCCAGTAAGTGCTGCAAGTTCTTCATGTCATCTTTACTTCCAACAAGCAGGGTTGTGTCATCTGTGAACAGCAGGTTAATAACCAGACTTCCTGCAATCCTGATGCCAAATTCTTCTCCATAAAGTCCACCTTCTTGGATGATTTGCTCACCATGCCAGTTAAGTAAGTATAGTGAAAGGATGCAGCCCTGAAGCACATCCCTCCTGATTTCAAGCCATGCAGTGTCCCCTTGTTCTATTCTAAGAACAGATTTTTGTCTATATACAGGTTCTTCATGAGAACAATTAAGTATTCTGGAATTTTAATTGTTTACAATGTTATCCATAATTTGTTTTGATCCACACAGTTGAATGCCTTTGCACAGTTAATAAAACACAAGTAGACATCTTTCTGCTATTCTTTGCTTTCAGCTATGATCCATCTCAGCTGTGATATCTTCTGTTCCACATCCTCTTTTGAATTCAGTTTGAATTTCTGGAAATTCAACATCAATATATGGCTGCAACCACTTTTGAATCATCTTCAGCAAGATTTTAATTGCATGTGATATTAATTATATTGTTCATTAATTCCCACATTCTGTTGGATCACCTTTCTTTGGAATGGGGACAAATATCTATCTTTTCCAGCCAGTTGGCCAGGTAGCTGTCTTTCAAATTTCTTGGCATAAATGAGTAAGCACCCGCAGCACTGCATCTCTTTGGTGAAAACACCTGATTGGGTATTCAGTCAATTCCTGGATCATTGT
>NW_006922309.1:905014-906524 GCF_000298275.1 Orycteropus afer afer | reverse complement strand
CCCACCAGCCACTCCTCGGAAGGAAGGTTGGGCAATCCTACTTTTGTAGTGATACTGCCTCGGAAACCCAAGGAGGGGTCGCTATGAGTCAGGGCCGACTCGACGGCACATAACAACAACAACAACATGAGCAATGGTGGGTCTATTCCACAGTCAGCTTCTGTCCTTGTTTTGACTGATGATTTTGAACTTCTCCACTGTCTCTCTCCACAGATGTAGTCAATTTGATTCCAATGTATTCCACATGGTGAGGTCCATGTTTATAATCACCATTTTTGTTGTTGAAAAAGGCATTTGCAATGAAAAAGTCTTTGGTCTTGCAAAATACTATTATGTGATCTCTGGAGTCATTCTTATCACCCAGGCTATATTTTCCAACTACCAATGATTCTACTCTGTCTCCAAGTTTTGCATTCCAATAACCATTAATAATCTATACATCTTGATTACATGTGTTGTCAATTTCAGACTGCAGAAATTGGTAAAAATCTAATTTTTTCCTCTTTGGCATTAGTGGTTTGTATCTGGTAACATAGTGCCTAAGGCACTTGACTGCTAACCAGAAGGCTGGCGGTTCAAACCCACCAGCCACTTCTCAGAAGGAAGATGGGGCAATCTACTTCTGTAGTGATTCTGTCTCGGACACCCAGGGAGGGGTCGCTAAGAGTCAGATCCGACTTGACAACTCATAACAACAACAGCATTACCAAACTAAACCAGCTCACAATTGTCAAGTCAGTTCTGACTCATAATGATCCTTCTTGAGTTTCCTAGGTGGTATCACTACAGAAGTAGATTGCTCAACCTTCCTTCTGAGGAGTGGCTGGTGGGTTTGAACCACCTTCCTTCTGGTTAGCAGTCAATTTTAACTAATGGATAAATCTTGGATTATCCTTTTTGATGATGAATGTGATGCCATTGTACATTACTATATTCTAATTAATAATATTTTGTTAAGGATATTTTTATCAATGCTTATCATAGACAATGGCCAGTTTTTCATTATTGTCTTTGTTTTGTTTTATTATATGAGTAATATTATCTTTGACCACTTATCTGTCACTTTGTTTACTGTGGTCACCTGTATGTTGCTGTGATGCTGGAAGCTATGCCACTGATGTCTCAAATGCCAGCAGGGTTGCCCATGTTGGACAGATTTTAGTGGAAACTCCAGCCTAAGATTAGGGAGAAGGATGTGGTCAAGTTCACCTCTGAAAAAATGGTCACTGAAATCCTTATAAATAATAGGAGAGCATTGTCTGATACAGTGTCTGATTGACTACATTTGTGGCAAGAGTTGATGGAAAATTTCAATATCTTCAGCCAAAACCAGGCCAGGAGCTGATTGTAGAAGAGACCATCAACTGCTTATATGTAAGTTCAACTTGATGGTGAAAACAATTAAAACATGTCCATGAGAGCCAAAATATGGCCTTGAATATATCTCTCCTGAATTTAGAGACCCTCTGAATAATAGATTTGATGCATTGAACACCAATGACAAAAAAAA
>NW_006922309.1:904251-904784 GCF_000298275.1 Orycteropus afer afer | reverse complement strand
GCATCAAAAGATGATGGATGGAATACACAGAGTCACTGTACCAAAAAGAACTGTTCAATGTTCATCCATTTTAGGAGATGGCATATGATCAAGAAACAATTATACTGAAGGAAGAAGTCAAAGCTGCACTGAAGGAAATTGTGAAGAACAAGGTTCCAGGAATTGATGGAATACCCATTGAGATGTTTCAACAAACAGATGCCCTGCTGGAGGCACTCATTCAGTTATGACAAGAGATTTGGAAGACAGCTACCTGGCCAACTGACTGGAAGGGATCTATATTTGTACCCATTCCAAAGAAAGGTGATCTCACAGAATGTGGAAATTATCAAACAATATCATTAATAACACACATAAGTAAAAATCTTACTGAAGATAATTCAAAAATGGTTGCAGTAATATATTGACAGAGAACTTCCAGAGGTGCAAGCTGGATTAAGAAGAGGATGTGGAACAAGGGATATCATTGTGGATGTTAGATAGATCTTGGCTCAAAGCAGAGAATACTGTAAAGATGTTTACTTGTGTTTTAT
>NW_006922309.1:899959-903837 GCF_000298275.1 Orycteropus afer afer | reverse complement strand
TCAATATAAAGAAAACAAAAATCCTCACAACTGGACCTATAAACAGCATCACAATAAATGGAGAAAAGATTGAAGTTGTCAAAGACTTTACATTGCTTGGTGCTACAATCAACACCAATGGAAGCAGCAGTCATGACAGCAGATGACGTATAGCACTGGGCAAGTCAGCTGCAAAGGACCTCTTTCAAGTGCTGAGGAGAAAAGATGTCTCCTTGAGGACTAGGGTGTGTCTGATACAAGGCATGATATTTTCAATCACCTCATATGCATGTGAGAACTGGACAATGAATAAGGAAGACCAAAGAAAAATTGATACTTTTGAGTTTCGGTGCTGACAAAGAATTCTGAAAGTACTGTGGACTGCTAAAAGAACTAACAAATCTATCCTGGAAGAAGGGCAGCTGGAATGCTCCTTAGAACCAAAAATGGCCAGACTTCATCTCACCTACTTTGGTCATGTTATCAGAAGGCACCATTCTCTGGAACAGGATGTCATGCTTGGTAAGGTGGAGGGTTGACAAAAGAGGGGAAGGCCCTCAATGAGATGGATTGACACAGTGGCTGCAGCAATGGGCTCAAATATAGCAGGGATCACAGAGCTGGTGCAGGACTGCGCAGTGTTTCTTTCTGCTGTGCACAGGGTAGCTATGAGTTGAAGACAACTTGATGGAACCTAACAACAACAAAAACAATTGCATGATACAATGTTGGAAGATTAGCTTCTCAGGTTTGAAGGCAATGAAAATAGGACTGGGAAAGAGCTGCCTCCTTAAATAGAGTCCACCTTAATTATTTGAATGTAGTAAATCTTCCAGGATCTTCATTTGGTGATGCGGCATGACTCAACAGGAGAAGAAACAGTTGCAACCATTAATAATTGAAACATGGTATGTATGAAGAATGAAATTAGGAAAACTAGAAATTGGTAAAATGACATGCAACCAATTAAGATTGTTATTCTAGGTATCAGTGAGCTCAAATGGACTAGTATTTGTCATTTTGAATCATAAAATCATTCCATCTACTATGCTGAGAATCACAAATGGAAACAAAGTGGTGTCACATTCATCCTCAAAAAGAACATTTCAAGACCTATCTTAAAGCATGACACTGTCAGTGATAAGATGACATCCATAGGTGTACAAGGAACCAGTTAATAGGAGTATTATTCAAATTTACACACCAACTATTGCTTAGGGCATTTGACTGCTAACCAGAAGGCTAGTGGTTCAAACCCACCAGTCACTCCTCAGAAGAAAGATTGGGCAATTTACTTCCATAGTGATATTGCCTCAGAAACTCAAGCAGGGGTCACTATGAGTTTGTCCCAACTTGACAGCAGTGAGTTTAGTTTACTAATGACAAAGATGAAAAAAATAATAATACTTTTTATAAACTACTGCAGTCTCAACTCATAACGACCCCTCCTTGGGGGGTCAGAAAAAGATGATGGACAAGCTCAATATCAATAGTCACAAGTAGGCCAGGGACCAACTGTAGATCAGATCATCAATCATTCACATACTAAACTCATATTGAAACTGAAGAAAGTTAAAACAAGTACATTGGAGCCAAAATACGAACTTGAGTAAATCCCACCTGAATTTAGAGACTATCTCAAGAAGAGATGTGATGTGCTGAATGTTGTTGTTAGGTGTCATCAAGTAGGATCTGACTCATAGTGATCCTATATACAACAGAACGAAACACTGCCTGGTCCTGCCCCATCCTCACAATCCTTGCCATACTTGAGCCCATTGCTGTAGCAAATGTGTTAATCCATTTCGTTGAGAGCATTGCCTTTTTTCACTGAACCTCCAGTTTACCAAGCACAATATCCATCTCCAGGGAGTGGTCCTTTCTGACAACCTGACCAAAGTTGGTGAAATGACGTCTGGCTATTCTTGCTTCCAAGGAGCATGCTGGCTGCACTTTTTCCAGGACAGATTGTTTCCTTCTTCTGGTACTCCATGGTACTTTCAGCATTCTTCACCAACACCACAAGTCAGATGCATCAATCTCCTTTGGTCCTCCTTATTAATTATCCAGCTTTTATATGCATGTGAGACAACTGAACATACCATCATGCTTTTGTTACTTTATGCAACTTTAAGAGAAGATACCACAGGTGGAATGGCTCAAACAAACAGTTTGTACTCTTAAAGTTTGGGAGGCTAGAAGTTCACATTCAAAGTGCCAGGCTCTAGGGGCTGGGAGAAAGCCCCTCCACCTTCAGCTCCGGCTCTGCCTCTTGCTCCCAGCCCACTGAAGCTAGAGGCCTCTCTTCACTCAGGCAGCTGCTGGCTCCTGAGGCTGACAAACCCCAGGTCGATGAGTGAAAAGGCACAGTCCCCATATTACCAAACGACAAAGCATGCCATTGATTCAAGTCCATCGAAAGCCCCAAGATTGGCAGAGCATGGCAGGCTGCTGAACAAAGGCTCAGCTACATGCAGGGTTCAATCATGCCATAAGTTAGAGACCTTCCTCAATACTGCTTACTTGAAGCACTTACTGATGAAGATTAAAGACTACAGTCTGCAGTATGGATTACATCTCAATATGAAGAAAACAGAAATCCTCACAACTTGACTTATAAGCACCATCACAATAAGTGGAGAAAAGATTGAAGTTGTCAAAGATTTCATGTTCCTTGGTTCCACAGTCAACAGTAATGGAAGCAGCAATCAAGAAATCAGACGACATATTGCACTGGGCAAATCTGCTACAAATGACCTCTTTAAAGTACTGACAAGCAAAGATGTCTCTTTGAAGACTAAGGGGCACCTAACCCAAGACATATGTAGTAGTTAACGTGTTAACTTGGCTGGGCCTGATTGAGTTTCTGGGTAGCTAAATGTAGTTATTCATTCCCCATGGTGAGGTTGGCAATCAATTCCATTGTGGAATCTACTGGAGCAGCTCTGTAGCTGCTTTAGGGACGTGGTCTGCTTCCAGTATATAACAAGCAGTATTGAGGAATGTTTCAAACTTATGGCATGCTGGATCTACAAAACGAATAATAACACTTGGAGGGAAGGCACTCCTTTTAATAATCAATCTTTTGAGTTCAAGGGACAGCATTTGCTGAGGGATAAATTTCAGTAGGTGGGAAGAAGGAGAGGAGAAGTGGGAATGAAACTGATGAACACAAGGAGGAAGTTAGAGGAGTGATTTTATACTCAGGGGATTGCAGTCAATGATATGAAACAAAATTTGTGTGAATTATTAAGAAAAACTTATTTTCTGTGTAAACTTTCACCCAAATCACAATCAAAAGTTACCAAGAAAAAAAAAAAAAAAAGATGTCACCTTGACCACTAGGGTGTACCTGACACAAGTCCTACATATATTTTAAATTGCTTCACATGCATGCAAGGAATAGGTAAGACTGAAGAATAATTGATGCCTTTGAAAGATAGTGTTGGTGAAAGAACATAAGAACATTTGTTATGGATTCTTATGGACAATGGACTGTCCAAAGAATGAACAAATCTGTTTTGGAAGAAGTACAGCCAGAATATTCCCTAGAAGCATGGGTGGCAAGATGCCATCTCTCATACTTTGGGCAAGTTGTAAGGAAGCACTTGTCCTTGGAGAAGGACATGATGCTTGCAAAAGTGGAGGGTCAGCAGAAAAGAGGAAGACCCTCAATGAGATAGATGGGTTGATATAGTAGTTGCAACAATGGGCTAAGCACAGCAATGATTGTGAGGGTGATGCAGTACCAGGTATTGGTTTGGTCTGTTATAATAAGTGTTGCCATGAATGACAAAGGCATAGAGAGTTACATGGGCAGTACAGACAACAAATATGAACCCTTTTGCATATACAGTACTGAGTTGTCAGTGAAAGCAAACATGGGTATAGGGATGGAT
>NW_006922309.1:892197-898294 GCF_000298275.1 Orycteropus afer afer | reverse complement strand
CTCAAGTCAGATCTGATTCATAGCGACCCCTCCTTGGATTTCTGAGGCAATATCACTGTGGAAGTAGATTGCCCAATTTTCCTTCTGAGGAGTGCTTAGTGGGTTTGAACTGCCAGCCTTCTGGTTACCAGCCAAATGCCTTAGGCACTGTGATACCAGAGCTCCCTAAAACTAGGTACTCATTTAATATTCATTATGAATTACATTACCCACATATTATCAGACTTGAGTGCCCCCTTTTTAGAAATAAGGAAAAATCAAATAAATACTAGTCAAAATACTTCTCAAAGTGTCAGGGAAAGATGCTCATTTAATCTCTAAATATCTTTAAAATTTAACATTTGATGGTGTGATGGTCAAAGTTGTGTGTCAAATTGTCAGGGCTATGATTCTCAGAGGTTTGGCAGTTATGATACAATCATCCCCCACAATGAGATATGACATAATGTAGTCACATGTATGATGAGATCTGCTGTGAACAGCCAGTCAGTTGAAAGGGAGTTTCCTCAGGGGTGTGGTGTACATCCAATATATATAGATATTGTTGTAAAGCTCTCTGTGCTTTGCTTGATCAGTGTCCTGAATCTGGCACATCATCATCTGACGACTAGTTCTTTGGACTTAAATCAATGGTCTGCCATACTGCCTGCCAATTTTTGGATTCATTAGCCTGTGAACCAGCAGCTGTTATCTTACCTCTACAAGCATTTGTGAACAATTTTCCTGAGATAAATCTCTCTCTCTCTCTCATTCTCTCTCTCTCTATATATATATGTATGTACTTTATGCATATAAAACCAAACTCACTGCCTTTGAGTCAATTCTGACTCATAGCAACCTCTTTTGGGTTTCCTAGTCTCTAAATCTTTATGGAAGTAGGTAGATGACCCAATCTTCCTTCAGTGGAGTGGCTAGTGGGTTTGAACCACTGACCTTCTAGTTAGCAGCCAAATTCCTTATCCACTATGCCCCCAGAGCTCCATATAGACATACTCCATGTCTGGTAGTGCAGAGGTTAATGCATTTGGCTGCTAACCAAAAGATCAAGGCTTTGAACCCACCAGCCACTCGATGGAAAAAGATGAGATCGTTTTCTTCTGTAAAGATTTACAGCCTTGGACACTCAGTTGGGGTTGCTATGAGTCAGAATAGATTTGATGGCAGTGAGTTTTAACTTCATTGGTTTTGCTTCTCTAGAGAACCTGCATGAGACAGGTGGTTAATGTTATATATTAACTTGGACAGTCTATGATTCTCAGTAGTTTGGCAGAAACTATGTAATCAGTTTTCATTTTGTAATCTGATGTGAGCAGCCAATCAATTGAAAGGGGGAGTTTCCTTGGGGGTGGAGTCTGCTTCCAGTATATAAATGAATGTCCTGGCAAAGTTCTCTCTCTCTCTGGACTTCATAGTCTTCTCCTTGTCTGACCTCTAGTTCATGGGATGTAAGCCTGCAGAAGTCTTCTGACCTTTCCTGCAGATTTTGTATTCACCATCCCCCATGTGTTAGGTTGGGTTCTATAGAGAAGCAAAGCCAGTAAAGCTTACACACACACACACACACACACACACAGAATTTATCTTATCTTAGGAAAATGGCTCACACACTTATAGAAGCTGACAAGTCACAAGTTCCTGGATCAAATATCAAACTGGCGCTTTTGCCTGATTCATGCAGCTGCAGGGGCTGAAGAACTCAAGGTTGGTAGGCACTATACCAGCTGTTGACTTCGGCAGATGACAAATCCAAGATGACCAGGCAGAATGGTGGATTGTTTGCTCACAGACAGTAGTAGGCAGCACAACAGGATCCAGATCCACAGAAGGTTCTAGAAGGTTCTTTCTTTTCCCTAGGATGTCCACATATATATTGGAAGCAGGCCACACCCCTAGGGGAACTATTTTTCAACAGATTGGCTGCTCAAAGTACATACATCTGATCTCGTTATGAAAATAACCACATCGCAACTGCTTAAACCACACAGAATCATCGTCCAGCCAACTTGACTCCCCAGCAATCACACTCTGCAACCCCATGAGCCATTGGAGGTCTTCAGCCTACTGCTTGACCTTCATTCTTCAGCCCCTACAACCATGTGAGCCAGGAGAAGTCTTCAGCCAGGCACCTAACACATGGGTTTGAGACATCACAATTGTGTGACACATTTCCTCTAATTGTGTGAAGTATTCCCTGGGAGTTTCTCTTTATATTTATATATGATTCACTGCTTTTGTTCTTCTAGAAGACCTAGATTAAGACATCATTTTTCTTTGTACCTAATGGTCAGCAGTATTTGATTCTATTTTTCCTGTGCTTTTTCCCAATTGGTAAACTTTGCCTTTACTGCTACCTAGATTTGTATTCATCTTAGCTGCACATTTAAGCTCCAGGGATAGCATTAGAGAATGGGCTGCTTTGGGCCAATAAGGTCATTGTGAGTTGACACAATAACAGTGCTCAATATGATGACCCAACTGTTGCCACTTTTCTAATGAGAAAACCTGAGGTGAAATCTTTCAGTTCGTTTGATTTGAAACATAGATACTTGCTCACTGGGAACTAGAATCAGCATGGATCAGGAAACCAATTACCTTCACACTTTGCTCTTCATAACTGTCAGACAATGAGAATTTCTGGCTCCTAATGGAAATTATGTATTTAACCAGTGTTTGGGACTAATTTGTAATAGGTTTCACCTTTAGTTACTGTTTTCTAGAAGTTTATATCTTTCCATTACCTTCTACTAAATTTATTGCAAGTAGGCATTATTGCTTCAAGCTTGAATGTATTTATTTTTTGAGTGTTTAAAAATGAATACAGTTCTTGTGCCATCTCCCAAGAACAATATTGCAGTACATAAGAAGATGAGTGTTTTATTTCCCCAAAGAGATTTCTTTCCTGATTAAAAATTAAAGGTAGCAATAAGATTTTAAAATTTCTTTTTAAGTGAAAATAATATTTAATATTTTTCTATCTTAGATCTCAGTCATAATGTGTAATATGACTATTATCTATTATAAATGAGATATTGTGTTGTAATTGAAACAGCAATGGGCTGAAGCGGGATGAGTTCGTGTAATATGTTCTGAAGAGGGTCAAGCTTTACAGGCAGAATGAGTTTTTGTTATGGACTTACTTATCTATCAACTATTTGTAAATCTACAATTTTTGGGGGGTTCATTCTGTGCATAGACTTGTGGAAGGCAAATTAGAGGATACAGCATGATAAATGCATTACCTACCACTTTTAATTTGGAAAATGAGAAATACTGTTACTGAAATTAAAGTGAATTATACAGGGAGTCTGCTAACATTATACATAGAAAAGTATGTAATCCAAGTTTGTTATAAGTGAAAGTTCAATATAGGGGATGATTAGGGAAGTCTTCTTTGAAGACACGGCTTAGAAGAAAGGGTCAAATTTATAAACTTATTTGACTTTAGTCAAATTAAAAAGGAAAACTATATCAAAGAAGGAGGGCCTAATTTATGATGGCAGCCTTTGTCTTTGGTGGTATATGTGCTAAGCTAACTTGGCCTTGCAAATGACCTATGTAGCATCAACTTTTTATTGGTACTATCAGTTGTGATGATAAAAGCCCCGCCTATTTTTTATTGTTTACTATAAGCTTATTTGTTGTTAATTGTCCCTTTGGTCCCTAATTCCTAACAACTAAATGGTGCAGTAGAACGGCAAGCTACCTGGCCCCATGCCTTACCCATGATTGACCGCAGATCAGACCGTTATGATCCACAGGGTCCTCATTGGCTGTATTTCACACATATTCTGCCAGGCCTTGCCTCCTAGTTAATCTCAATATGAAAGCACTGCGGGAACCTGTTTACCATGGTAGCAACACGCAAGCTTCCACTGACAGATGTGTGGTGGCTGCTCTTGAGGCTCACTAGTGGAGAGGATGGCTAGATTGTATTCTTAACCATCCAGAAGGCCTGATGGTGTCATATGCTTTGTCCTGCATGGTACACATTTTAGATAGTTGGGAAGTTGATACGTTTTGTGACATATATGGACGTAGGCACTTAGAATACCATCTTTGTACTGCTGCAAGTGCTAAGTATTTTGACATAATATGTAAGAATAATGACAAATTCAGTAGAGGTGATATTGTAGGGTAGAGAGAAATTATTAAAGAAAGGATGCCAGGAAAATCTTTGAATGCAACAGGATAAATTGTTTTCTGTGTCCCTGATAATCCCTGCTTCACTGAGAAATAATGATTTGTGGAAGACACATTCTAAAAACCTATCCAGTATCTCTCATTTCATTGTAGGACACATGTTATAGATTATTATTATTTTCCTTTTCATATGGAGGAACAGAATATAAATTTCCTGCTATGAGAGGAAATATTACTCAATAGCTTAGTATGAATCATAATGTTTTTGTGGATAGGGAAAATGTGTCATCTAAAATCATCAGAAGAATGCTACTTTCAAAAACATGCTTACAAATTAAATGAAAAAATAATGGGTGGAATAATATAAGCTTACAATATCCACAAAATTCATTCAATAAATTCCTGAATCTTTCAGGTTTTTGTTGGATTTGTACTTGTGTGTGTGTGTGTTATGAAAGCACACTGCTGTTGCTCATTGCTGTGAAGCAGTCTCGACTCTCAGAAGACCTTCTGTGTAACAGAATGCAGTGTCCCTAGTTTTTCAACATCGTCATGATCATTGATGCATGCTTGAGTCCATTGCTGTGGCGGTATATCTCATTGAGGATGCCTTTCATTTTCACAGACCTTCTCTTTTACAAGCACCATGTTCTTTTCTAGCCATTGGTCTTTCCTGATGAGAGGTCCAAGTAAGCAAGCTGAAGTCTCACCTCTTTAAGTCTAAGAATTATTCTGGTTGTATTCCTTCTAAGACTGATACTTTATTTTTCTGAGGAAAAAAAACAAAAAAAAACAACACTGCCATTGAGTCAATTCTGACTCAGCATGACCCCCATTGGGCTTCTAAGGTGGTAGATCTTTATGGAAGTGGATTGCCCATCTCCCTCCTGCAGATTGGCTGGTGGGTTTGAACTGCCAACCTTCTGGTTAGCAGTCAAATGTATGCTTTGGCAACCAACAACTCAAAACCATTATTTTTTCTGTCTCCCTTTTTACACTGTCCAGCTTTCAGATGCATATGAGGCAAGTGAATGTCCATGAGTTTGAGGCAGGCACCTTGTAACAGAATATAAACTTCCTGATCTGAGTGGAGGTATTATCAAAGTACCATCTTTGCTTTTTAAAAGTTTAAAGAGGCTTTGTTTAATATAATATGTATCATTTGAATTCTTGACTACTGCTTCCATGGAATATGTGAACATTCAAATCTCCCCAAAAGGAAAACAAGATACCAAAATTATGGATTTCCAAATGTGAGAGTACACTGAGATATGCACATGCATATACTATGAAAAATAACATCACATCTAAAGCAGTCTTCTGATAGTTTAAGTCTTATGGGTCAAGTGCAATGAACTGGCCAAATCCTTAAGCCACAGTCCTGTCTCTGTCACTAAAAATTGATATTATTTTCTCTAAAATCACAGTCAGCCCCAGGGTTACAGGTGAGGAGAGAGAAATCAAGGATGCCCAAAGCAGCAGGAAGGAAGAGCAGGAGAAAGGGGATTAAAAGCCAGGAAGTCAAAGACAAGAGCAATCAGCCGAAGGGATTAAGTGAGGAGAGGAAACTCAGGCCCGCCCAAAGCATCAGGACAGGAGAGCAGGAGAAAGGGGATAAAAGTCAGGAACTGGACAGATGAGCAGTCAGCCCCAGGGACAACTCAGGGATGCCCAAAACAGCAGACCAGTAGAGAGGGAGAAAGGGGATTAAAAGCCAAGAAGCCAGACAGAGGAACAGTCAGCCACAGGGACCCAGGTGGGGGTGATATGAGAGGTATCCAACAGCAAGACAACCTTGTCTGTTGGTGTGTCCTACTGTGATGACATGTAGACGTGAGTTTTGAGGCTGAGCCTCTGGTGTTTAAAACCTAGTGAAATGCACCTGGTGCACAGGTAACAGCCCAGCTTATAGACTGAGACAGACTAGGAAGAAGGAAGAGGCCATCCACTTCTCAAA
>NW_006922309.1:884662-888537 GCF_000298275.1 Orycteropus afer afer | reverse complement strand
TGCTAGTGTGTACCATATTTTAAATTCTCTATTTCTTTACTCAAGAAAGCCAAGACAGAATCTAAGGGGAATTCAGAGAGGAAAACATATCCAAAGTTGGAATAAACTTTCGCTACACATAATGGGCAGAGGGGAAAACACAGTGATGAGTAATTGGAGTACAGAGAATTCACTCTATTTGTATCCTAATATAATGTGCGATCTGCCAGAGAATTGTCATCTGTTTGTAAAAAGGCCAAGAATTCTCTTTGAATTCACACCCAGCCTTCAGACTTTCATCCTTCCTGATTTTTCTCCCTGCAAATAATTGAATAGTTTTAATATTTAATATTAAGTTTTGAAAATGAACACATTTGCATTCCAGTCACTTGTGGCCAGGGTATTAGGGTGGTAAATCTTCCATTTCTCCAAAGAGTAGTCCATGCAATTTCTCATGTTAGAAATTAGCTCCCAGTGAAAGCTATCACTTTGTGTTGTGATGATATTTTACAAAAGTAGCCTTTTAAAGTAGTCTTTACTACTGCCAAGCAGACATACCTGCAAGAGTTCTTATTTGTCACAGTCATGACTCCAAATCAGTTAACAGAATTCAGGTCTTTACTTGTTTTAGGAAATAAAATATTGCTTTAAATGTTTATAGCATTATTCTTGCTTTGCAATATTTTAAAAAGGGGAGGAACTCACACACACACAATCTATTTGATGCTGGAAGCAAATGGCTTAAATTTGTCTCCACCATTTCTTGATGGAGTAAACTTTGGTAAGCCTTTGAGTTTTCAGAGTGAACGCTGACCTGTTCATCAAATGAAATTAAGATGGCCTTTGATGCTTTCTTGTGCCTGATTGTAATCTAGATCACAGTAAATAATGCATGCACTTTTCAAAGCAGTAAGTGATCTTATAAACTGAAAATAAATTCAGTTCAATTAGTACACATTATGTTTACAGAACACATGACATAATCTACTTTAATCAAACATGATTCCTGCTCTAAAGTAATGTAAAATTAATATATCTATTAGGATTAATTGGTCACACAATGTAATTCATTAGATATTTTAAGAGACTAAACATAAGAACACACGCAGATACACACACTTTATGATAATTTCCAGTTCAATTACTGGTGAAAGACTTATAGTCATAATATAAAAGGGCTAAAGAGAAGCCCATATATTCAAATGTTGATGGATTATTAAAAACAAACAAACAAAACATCACCTTCAAGTTGATTCTGACTCATGATAACACACTGTGATACAGAGTACAACTATTCCATATGTTTTTTTTTTTATTTGGTCATGTTGTGAGAAGGGACTGCTCCCTGGAGAAGTGTATCATGGTTGGTAAAGTAGAGGGTCAGCAAAGCACTGGAAGGCCCTCAATGGATGGACACAGTGGCTGCAAAAATGGGCTCGGGCATAGCAAGGTTTATGAAGCCGGTCCAGGACCAAACAGCGTTTCCTTCTGTTGTACACAGGGTTGCTGAGAATTGTAACCAACTCAACAACACCTAACGACAACAACAACAACCAAATGGAAAAAGACCACCAGTTTTGTGGTATCATTGTTGTTGTTGTTAGGTGCCATCGAGTCACACCTGACTCATAGAGAACCCCTGCTTGGGTTTCCGAGGCAGTATCACTGTGGAAGTAGATTTCCCAACCTTCCTTCCAAGGAGTGGCTGGTGGGCTTGAACCACCAGCCTTCTGGTTAGCAGTCAAGTGCCTTAGGCACTATGCTACCAGAACTGCCATCATTAGGTGGGTTTAAACTGCCAACGTTTAGCTTAGCAGTTGAGCACAAAACATTTGTACCATAAGAGGATCTTTTAAAGGAGCTCTAGTGATACACAGTGGTTAAAACATTTGGCTGCTAAGCAAAATGTTGGTGGTTCAAACCCACCAGCAGCTCTATGGGAGAAAGATGAGACCCCTGCTTCCCTGAAGATTTACAGCCTTGGAAACACTATGTGGCAGTTGTACTCTATGCTCTAGGGTCATTGTGAGTCAGAATGCACTCAGTGGATTAGAGGGCTTTCTATATGTGCATTGAAATTTCAATGCATCAGCCACTCCCTTACCATGGGCTACCCTACATGCTATCTGGTATTACAAGCATTTGAGTTAGGTACTATGATCTGTGTTTTGCAGACCAAGACACCGAGAAGCAGAGGAATTTAGTGAATTTCCTAAGGCTACAGATTTGACAATGGAGTCAAGATATGAATTTTTTCATACCCCAGATTTTTCTAGCTGAAGTCAATGGACACATAGGCTACCACACAGACTCATTCTCATGTACAAGCAGACATTTATTATTTCACATTACCTACAAGCTGGATAAATCATTTTGGAGCTAATAATTCCTATTCTTTAGAACCTGTATTATGTAAGAACAGTTCAAAAATCTATGTCACATTTCATCATATTTTCTGTGCCTACCTGTATCTAATTGTTCAAATTTCTCGATAGAAGAGTAAGCAGGATTGTGTGATGGTTGAAAGACTAGACTGCAGAGGGAGAAGTCAGGGCTTAAAACTTTGCTTTTCTGTTAGAGAAAAGCACCCGGGATAATGCAGTGAATTGCTTGATGTGTCCCTTCTAGCCATTGTTCTCCATTCTGTGATGTGTTGTAAATCCCGTTATCTGTGCTTGTTTTGGGTGGTGTGGTAGTTAAGGTCAGGCATCAACTTGGCTGGGCAGCTGGTAGTAGTCGTTCCCTATAATGACTGGCAATGGGCTCTGTGATGGGATTTGCCTTGAGCTGCTGATTGTTAAAGCTATCCACAGGTAATTGCTGTTGGGGCAACACAGGTGAAATGTATCTTGAATCATGCCTTGCTGGAGGGTAGAATTTAAATCACCACCCTTAGCTTCCTTGAGGGTATATCTACGAATCTCCTGGGAAGATTCACCCTCCTCTTGCTCTGGTTCTGTGTTTTGGCTCATCCTCATCTCACCCCTGGATTTGGGACAGCAGCCGTCATCTGATCTGTTGATCAAGCTTCATCAAACCCTGAGAATTGGGAGGATCCTCCAGTCCCACTCATGGACCTGGGACTCACCAGCCTGCTAGCCTCCACCACTACTATGTGAGACATTCCCTTGGGTGTCTATGAGTTCTGTGAGGCATTACAGTGAAATACAGAACCCTAAGACAGGGGGAAATTACTAGGAGGAGGAGGAGTTAATGTCTGACATGATGAAGTGGCATGGTAGTTTGGACACTTGGGATATCTTTAACCTCTGCCTCATGGGACCAGCCTTGTGCTGATCTGTCTAAGAGAACTTGTTCAAGCAGGTAAATCATTTTCTCTCTGCACCTGAATTTCAAATGTGTAAGAGAATATCAAAAGTACTGTGGTGTGTGCATACAGTAAGATAGTATGCTTTAGTATTTAGAATAGGCTGGTTTGTTGTAAGCACGCTGTCCAGGTTAGATTTACCATAAAGGTGTGTACTTAGCTCAATACTTACTGTTGTTGTATACCATCATGGTCAACCTACAAGACAAAGCAAAACTGCCCACAAGGTTTCTCAGACTGTAATCTTCACTGGAACAGGTCAACATGTTTTTCCTCCCATGGAGCCACTTGCAGTTTTGAACTTCTGACCTTTCAGTTAGCAGCTAAGGATAATAGGTATTTATTTAATTGTTTTTAGTTTTTAATTGTTGTAGATATACAAAAAAAAAAAAAAAAAAAGCAAAACTAGTACGGAGATCTTCTGGGTATCTATCATCTTACTTCTTTTAGTGTTAACATCTTAAATAACCATGATTCTTTTATTGGATAATGGTATTTACAAAGCAACATCTGGGTGCAGGTGTTCTTGTTGTTACTGAGGTATCATTGCTTCTTATCCTTCTCTGAG
>NW_006922309.1:874513-884562 GCF_000298275.1 Orycteropus afer afer | reverse complement strand
ATATATATATATATATATATATATATATGCATACATACATACATACATCATACATACACACACACATATCTCTGGATGGCAGAAATAGTTTGTACTTGATTACTAACCAAGGATTGGCAGTCTCAAGCCACCCAGCGGCATCATTGAAGAAAGGGCTGATGATTTTCCTTTGTAAAGATCAGAACCAATAAAACCCCATGGACCAGTTCTGCTTTGTAGCACATTGATATCATTTATATCTATCAATAAAGATAAACATGTGTTTGTAATGATAACACTCATTCTAAGTATTAGTGTTAAAAGAGATACCATGCATATAACTCTAAATGTATTTTGTGACTTTTGCAGAAATACATTTGAAAGTTTCTTTTGTTTTTTACTCTGAATTTTGCTATGCTGTAGACTTGATAATGATTAATGTAATCTCTGTAGATCACATCAATACCCACTGCAATATAAGAATAATATTCTTCTAATTTTAAAAGCAGAAATAATTTTAAAAACTGTTGGGTTAGAATGACCTCGATTGAAACGCCACCACCCATCCATCAGCTTTTCATGCTGTGGTGGCTTGCATGTTGCTTTGATGCTGGAAGCTATGTCACCATTACTTCAAATCACATAAGGCTCATGCCTGGTGGACAGGTTTCCATGAGCTTCTGGAATAAAACAGATTAGGAAGAAGGACACAGTGATCTACTTTTTAAAGAACTGGCCATTGAAAACCTCATGAATAGCAGCAGAACACTGTTGATATGGTGTTAAGAGACCACCCTTCCAGGTGGAAGGCATTGAAAATATGACCAGAAAATAGTTGTCTCCTTCGGTAGAGTCGACCTTAATGATGGGGATGAAGTAAAGCTTTTAAGGCCTTCATTTGCTGATGTAGCACAATTCAAAATAATAATGAACAACTACAAAAATCCATTAATAATCAGAACACAGAATGGATAAAGTATGGATCTAGGAAAATTGGATGATGTTAAAAATTAAATGGAATGCTTGAAGATGGATTTCCTAGGCACCAGGGCTTCTGGAAGGAGCTTTGGTGCCGTAGTGCTAACCAACAGTTATTGGTTTGAACCAACCAGCTGCTCCATGGAAGAAAGATGAGGTAGTGTATTTCTGTAAAGATTTACAATTTTGGAAGCCCAATGGGGGTTACTATGAGTAGGAATCAACTGGATGGCAGTGAGAGGTTTTTTTTGTTTGTTTTGTTTTGAGCGATCCTGGATGCAAGGCATTAGTGAGCTGAAATGCACTGGTATTGGCCATTTTGAACTTAATAGTCCTATAATCTACTATGTCAGAAATGACAAATTGAAGAGGAACAACCGTGCATTAATGGTCAAAAAGAACATTTTCAGGTCTATCCTGTAATACCATGCTGTCAGTGATAGGATAATATCTATATACCTGCAAGGAATACGAGTTAATATGACTACTATCAAATTCAGACACCAATCACTAACGCATAAGATGAAGAAACTGAAGATACTTACCAACTTCTGAAATCTAAAATTGGTCAAACATGCAATCAAGTTATGTTTATAATTACTTGTGGTCAGAATGCAAAAGTTGAAAACAAAGGTCAGTAGTTGGAAAATATGAGCTTGGTTAAAGAAATTACCTTGGAGACTGCATGATAAAATTTTGCAAGACAAATGACTTATTCATTGGAAATATATTTTTTCAACAACTTCAACTGCAATTGTGGCAGCTATACATATGGACCTTGCTAGGTGAAATACACAGGAATCAAATAGACTACAACTGTGGAAGGAAACAACGGAGAAGCTCAGAATCATCAGTTAGAACAAGGGCAATGGGATGTATTGACTCAGTGACTGCAATGATGGGCTCAAACATAACAATGATTGTGAGGATGGTGCATGACTGGGCAGAGTTTCTTTCTGGTGTACATAGGGTCACTATGAGTCAAAGGTGACTCGATGGCACCTAACAATAAGGTAAACCAAACCAAACTCACTGCTGTCAAGTCAGATCCGATGCATAGCAACCCCTCCTTGAGTTTCCAAGGTGGTATCACTACAGAAGTAGATTGCCCAACCTTCCTTCTGAGGAGTGGCTGGTGGGTTTGAACCATCAGCCTTCTGGTTAGTAGTCAAATGCCTTAGGCATTATGCCACCAGAGCTCCCAACAACAATGAATATATATTGAAATATTTTTTTTGTGTTTGGGTCCTGTTAAATGTTGTTGACTTGGTTCTGACTCATAGCAAACCCAAGTACAACAGAATGAAATACTGCCTGGTCCTCCACTATCCTCACAATCTTTCCATTTTTGAGTACATTGCTGCAGTCATTGTGTTAATTTTGGTGTGTAAATATATATATGCACACAAACACAGAGGTAGTTCCCACTTACAATGTATTCAAATGATGACCATTTGCTTTTCCTTCTTTCTTTCTTTTTCTTTTTTTTTTGCATATCTTGTTAGTAATACGTACTATATACAATATTGCAGCACATAATTTTCTGATGTTATCATTCTCAGATGTAATGTTTCCACCCCCCCAACAGACAAATAAAGATCATATTTATAAAGATGTTGATATTAAAAGGCAATAATAATGAACATTTACAAAAATAATGTATTGGACTTAAGTCAGAGCAAACTTATGACAAAATAGACATTGTGATGGAACCCCATTGCAGGGCACTGTCTAGGAGACATACACATACACTGAAATATATACAGACATGTATAGACACAGATTTCCATGTTAAGGGTTGTTGTGTGCTGTCAAGTAGATTACGATTCATGACACCTCTATGGGCCAGAGTAAAACTGCCCCAGAGGATTTCCTAGGTTATCAGTCTTTGCGGGAGCAGATCCACCAGGGCTTTTCCAGCAGAGCTGCTGTTGGGTTTGAACCACCGACTTTCCATTAGTAACAGACTACTTAATTATTATGCCTCCAGAGCTCCTTTTGTGAAGGTTTCAGACTATAAAACATTGGTCTGCTTTTCTCTGGTAGGTCATGAGCATAATAAGAATAAAACTTATTTTGTTATACATGCAAATTTCATGGAAAACTGGATATATTTCTGAAAAGTTTAGTGATTTTAATGAAAGATCCAGCATTGTTAAAGGTTATTTGGAAACTGGTTAAAATTAATTGTTGTCAAGATGAAGATGAGTCAGCTTTGGAAATATAAGATACATACATGACAGATAATGTGGTTGGCATAATTAGGGAAAAGAGTACCATGAAAACCTGGGATGCTGATATGTTTATCCGTATGTTAAGGCATTTCTTCAATGTTCATTAAAGTATAAAAAGAATAGGGAATGAAATATAGTTAATAGATTGGAGGTAAATTGGTGAATTTTAACCTGAGTGAGTGGGGAATCTAGGATCGATGTTAGACTTTCTGAGGGTTTCCACAGCATGTAATAATACGCTAAAATAGAATTTTCATTCAGAATGAGGTATCTAATATTTTTATTTTATTTTAAAAACTGCTTATAGGAGAAACTGAAATCAAAATTGGGAAGCATTTGAAAAACCTAGGCAGAAATGAGGTTTTTCAAATGCTTCCCAATTTTGATTTCAGTTTCTCCTATAAGCAGTTTATAAAAAACCTAGGCAGAAATGAGGGAGCTCTGGTAGCATAGTGGCTAAAGCACTTGACTGCTAACCAGAAGGCTGTCGGTTCAAACCCACCAGCCACTCCTCGGAAGGAAGGTTGGGCAATCCTACTTCCGTAGTGATACTGCCTCGGAAACCCAAGGAGGGGTCGCTATGAGTCGGGGCCGACTCGACGGCACATAACAACAACAACAACAAGGCAGAAATGAAGTGGATTTCACTTCCAAAACCAAACTCACTGGTATTGAGTCGAATCTGACTCCTAGTGATCCACATTGGGTTTCCAAGGCTGCAAATCTTCACAGAAGCAAACTGCCTCATCTTTCTTCCATAGAGGAGCTAGGGTGTTTGAACCACCGATCTTTTGGTTAACAGCCAAATACCTTAACTGCAACACCACCAGAGCTCCTTGGATTTCACTTACTTATAGATCCATGGACTATTTCTGGGGAAAGCAAACTTCTGTAGTGCTAGTTCTTTGACTTAGCACTCCACAATAATGAGTTAATACAATAATATTGGTTCCAAGGAAGCATCTTTGGCTAAATTGAAAATATGAAGAATAGAGTTAATTCCAACTTTGGAAAATGGGGAAAAAAACACTGATTGCTTCTCACTAAAAATAAAATACAATTTTTAATTCAGCTAAAAAAGACTGGCAGACATATTTTGAAGCCTTATACACATTAAACAGAAAATAACATTATCCTGGCTTTCTGTGATTACTTCAAATCTTTGTAGATAGTTTCCAATGATGACTATCTTTAATTGGTGATAAGTCTATCTTTTTCTCCTCTGTCTTTTTCTTTTTCAATTGATGAATTTTCCCAGGCAAGTGTCCTGAAAATTGATTGCTAGGGGAATATGCCTCATGCAATTTCATCTGTCTGCAAGAATTTACTCTTTAAGGCTTTAGATATCTGAAGCTGTAAGTGAAAATGTTCATTTGGAAGCATGTCAAGAAGCAATTTTTTCACTGATCTTAGTCTTTTCCGGAAATCTCCAAGTACTATTTTAGAGAGCTCTATATAGGAAATCATATGAAATAATATTTGTTAACTATTGTGATATTTCTCTTCTTGTTGACGCCAATTAACAGGTGCTTCTTAAGGGTCATTGTCCTATTTTTATTGACTTCTGTTTGCACTCTCACAGCTTCTAGTTCTTCTGGCAGGAACAGTAAATCTGCAAAGCAGGCCTAACTTCAAAATCCATCATCAGTGTCCTTTGCCTCACAGAGCTCCAAATGAGAAGTGTAAAAATACAGTATCCTATGTTTCACTGATATTGAAAAAATTAAAACTATCTTTCAAGATTGTATAAAATTGTTTCTTTTTGATTTATAGTTTTTATGCTTTTACTTTTAGTTGCATATTTCAGTAATATTCTGGTGGGTGGGGAATATGTATCAAGAGTTAAAATAAGAGCATCAAAAATTAATAACATAAATTCATAATATTAAGATTAATCATGGGAAGTATTTAATGCCTCCACAGAGTGTTTTACCTATATATATGTTTCCTTCATTCATTCAGTACACATTTATTAAGGGCTCATAAATTCTAGAAGACATATATTGCTAAGAACACAAAGAAAAATTAGACAAATTTCCCCTGGATTTGTCTTCTTCTTGAAATACTACAACCATTAAACATAGGGGGCACAGGAAATTAGAGGACAGAAGAAACATTAAGAATTACCGAGTTAAAGAAAGTGTTTCATGTGAATATACAAGTGTTCATCTTCTCAGGGCTGCCACAATGAACTACCAAACAGTGAGTGGCTAGAAACAACAGAAACTTACTCTCTGACCACAATTCCAAAATCAGGATATTGGTAGGATTAGTTTCCTCCAGAGAATGTGGGAGAAATATCTCTTCCATGCTTTTTCCAGCTGCTGGTATTCCCTGGTGTTCTTGGCTTGGGCCACAATCCTCCATTCTCTACTTCCATCCTCACATTGCCTTCCCCTCTGTGTGTCTTCCCCTCTTCCCTTCTTATAAAAAATCTCATTGGAATGTGGGTTTCGCTGGGTATTTTAAAATAATTTCACTTTAAGATGCTTACCTGAATTACATCTCCAAAGAACTTTCATTGCAAATAAAGTAATATTCACCCGTTCTGTACATCAAGATATATATCTTTTTGAGTGACAGTATCACATATATATATATGATATATATGGGAGCTCTGGTAGCATAGTGCCTAAGGCACTTGACTGCTAACCAGAAGGCTGGGGGTTTAAACCCACCAGCTACTCCTCAGAAGGAAGGTTGGGCAATCTACTTCCGTAGTGATACTGGCTCGGAAACTCAAGGAGGGGTCGCTATGAGTTGGGACCATCTCGATGACAAGCAACAACAACATATGATACATGTATGTATGTATGTGTATATATATATATATATATATATATATATATATATATATACCAAATCCCTAAACTAAAAAAACAAACTCACTGCTGTCAACTCAGATCAGATTGATAGCGACCCCTCCTTGGCTTTCTGAGGTGGTACCACCATGAAAGTAGATTGCTTAATCTTCCTTCTAAGGAATGGGAATGGCTGGTGGGTTTGAACTGCCAGCCTTCTGGTTAGCAGTCAGATACCTTAGGGACTACATCACCAGAGCTCCTACATATTCAAATATATGTTCTAGTTACCTACTGCCACTCTGACAGGAATATACCACAAATGGAATGACCATAACAAACAGGAGTTTATTCTCTTACAGTTTGGAAGGCTAGAAGTCCGAGTTCAAAGTATCAGGCTCTAAAGGCTGTGTGAAATCCCCTCAACCCTGGGCTTCAGCTCTGCCTCTTGGTCCTGGCCCCCTGACTAGAGGCATCTCTTCACATGCAGCTACTGGCTGCTGAGGCTAACAAGCCCAAGGTTGACAAATAAAAGGGCACAGTCCTGATGTTACCAAATCACATAGCAGGCCATTAACTCAAGACCATTGAAAGTCCCAAGGTCCGCAGAGCATGGCAGGTTGCTGAACAACAACATGGCTACATGCAGGTCCAACCATGCCATAAGCTAGAAACCATTCCCAAAGCTGTTTCTTATTTATGGGAAGCAGATTACATCCCTACAGCAGCTACTCAGCTGCTTGTGGTAGGTCCCACCATGGAGTTGATTGGCAATCTCATCATGGAGAATAACTACTACCAGACACCCAGCCACTCAACCAGGCCCAGCCAAGTTGACACACAAACTTAACCACCACAATATATAATATACAATTTGTAATGCTTTAAAACTACAAACACCCATGAATTTTAAGGATTGCTAATAGAATCTAGTATTGCTAGTATCAATCTATGAAAACTGGAAGTTGTCAAAAATAAAATGGAATGCATAAAGATTAATATTCTAGGTGTTAGTGAACTGAAATGGACTGGTTTTGGCCATTGTGAATCAGACAAACATATAATGTTGTTGTTAAGTGCCATCGAGTAGTCTCCGACTCATAGCAACCCTATGAACAGCAGAACGAAACAATGCCAGGTTGAGTTCTGCTGATAGGCCAAGTTGAGTACAACAAAAATTAGTTTTTTGGCTCTCATCCTGAGATTTTTCACCTATTAATACATTAAAAATCATAAAATGTAATTTTCCTTTCAAAAACTTAGAGTCGTTTGTTAGGCCTGGAAAATAGGACCTTTTCTGGACCTGAAATATTTTCTATATATTAATAGACCATTGATTTTTTTTTTCATGTAATTTCTTTAAAAATTCTTATTTATAAAATATTGAAAGCATAAAAGATTGACACCACTCACTGTAAATGTCGATCTTTTGTGAATTAAGAACTGAAGGTCCACTCTTTTATTCGTCTTATTTGACCTTCTGAAATGGAACCAACATAATTATATGATGAAAATTCTTTCCATTTTTTCCTAAATATATTCACACCTATCTGTAAAACTACTGATCTTTTATTTTTCAGTACATAGAAGCAAAAGTGTGAGCTCCTAGATTAAAAGATCTGTAAAGCCAATTGACATTTTCAGTAAAAAAAAAAAAAAAAAGGGGGCAAAAGCTAAACACAATTTTATCTCTCTCTCTCTCTCTCTCTCTCTCTCTCTCTCTCTCTCTTTGTGGTTGGCCTTATTCCAAGGTGTATCTAGGTAAATATGAACCACTTTCTTAAATTTTTGGTTTAAACTACAATAAGAACAACAAGGAAAAATAACTAGTTTCTCTAAAGGGTAATGCAAATATTGAAATAATCTGATCAGATCAGTAGAAGAACCTGAATAAACGAATGTAAAGTGAGTGGAAGAGCAATGCCTAGGAGATAAGGGTGTTTATACAAATCCACTATTTAGGGAAATGATCACTGTCATGTTCCCAAAAAATAATGGTTACAAGAGAAGGCAGAATATAGCACTAAGAAATGTGGGATTGCGGAGTCTCTGAATTCCAAACCACCATGCAGATAGTACATGGAAATGGATTCACATGTAAGAATTCCTTTCATCATAGGTTGTGGTCTAAGGGCTGAATCTTTGTGTCCAGGCAGATGGATGATAGACAGGGAAAGAGGCTCTTTTGAAGGAAAGAATTTTAGCAGACTGATGGAACTCAACTCACTGCCGTTGGGACGATTGGACTCATAGCAATCTCTCCTTGGGTTTCCAAAGCAGTATCTCTGCAGAAGTAGGTTTCCCAGTCTTCCTTCCAAGGAGTGGCTGGAGGGTTTGAACTGCCAGACTTTTGGAGAGCAGTCGAATGCCTTAGGCACTACACCACCACATACCATTGTTTATAACACTTGTGTGTGTGTGTGTGTGTGTGTAAGAATACTTCTTACACATCTTAGTTGTCTATGAAAAAACATTTAATGATTTCCATCAGTTATAATTATATTTCTATGTATGTATTCTTAAGTATTATGACATTTGACTGCTAACCTGAAGGGTGGCATTTCAAACCCACCAGCCACTCCTTGGAAGGAAGATTGGGTAATCTACTTCTGCTGGGATATTGCCTCGGAAACCCAAGGAGGGGTTATTTTGAGGTGAATCAACTCATTGGCAGTGACACTATTAGAGGAGAAATGAAAAATTGATCCTCAAGCAAACATCAACTTGCATAAATACAGGTTTTGTATTTCACATAAGAAAGACATTAACACTAACCTTTCACTTGGTTCAGGCATAAGCTCACAAAAGAGAAAGGAGGGCAATGGCTAATCCTTGGCTCCAGAAACTCACCATCACAATTTGATAATGGTAGAGAAAATAGGACAATGCATTATCAAACAGTCTGAGATGCTCTCATCATAATTAGATATTGTTGTTATGTGCCATCGAGTCAGACCCAACTCATAGTGACCCCTCCTTGGGTTTCCGAGGCAGTATCACTACAGAAGTAGATTGCCTCATATTCCTTTCAAGGAGTGGCTGGTGGGTTTGAACCGCCAGTCTTCTGGTTAGCAGTCTAGTGCCTTAGGCACTGCGCTACCAGAAATAAACTAGTTAAAATTTGTGGGAGGTTTGGGAAAGGAGCTCTGGTGGTGCAGGCCTTAAAGCATTGGACTATTAACCAACAGATGAGCTGTTCAAACCCACCAGTTACTACACTGGAGAAAGATGAGGTAGTTTGAATTTACAAAGATTTTCAGCCTTAGAGACCCAATGGGTTAGTTCTACCCTGTCCTAGATGGTGTTTATGAGTTAGGATTGATGAGTTGGCAGAGTTTGAGGTTTGAAGGGTAGGAAAAAGATATTAGGAGGACAAAGGGATTTGTCAAAAAGGTAAAGTGTCTTGCTTGTAAACACACCTGAAAAATTAGAAATAATTTTTTAAAAATTTACTAAAACCAAACCATTTACTGCAGAATCATTTCTGACTCACAGTGTCCCCAAGTATGTCAGAGTGAAAATGTGCTTACTATGGTTTTCCATGGCTGATATTTCATGGGTGGAGTGTCACATGTTACTTCAGAGCTGGGTTGGGTGAAACTAACCTCCAGCCTTCAGGTAACAGATGAGAATGTTAACTATTTATACTGCCAAGGGACTCCAAAAAATTACTAAGTCATTTAAAAAAATCCTTATTAATAATTATTTAATTATTATTTCTGGTTATAATCTCACTGTGAAGTGTTGTTTGTTAATCAGTTCATCATATTCCTCTAACTTTTAGATGTAATACTTTCAAAGCTCTTTTGACAATGGTGAATTAATTTCAATAATATAAAAAGTTACATAATTCTCCAAATTATGAATTATATCTTTTTAGGAAAAATGTACATCATAAGAATGATGCATCATATTCTTGAAAATAGAAATCTTTGTTGGGAAGTAAATTTAGTAGTAATTAAAGAAGAATCACCGGTAGTTGGAAAATTTGGCCTTGGTGACAGAAATAATGCTGGAACTCGTATGGTAGAATTTTGCAAGACCAATGACTTGTTCA
>NW_006922309.1:864826-872363 GCF_000298275.1 Orycteropus afer afer | reverse complement strand
AACAACAACAACAACAACAACAACTTCCAATAAATTTTAAAATATCACTTTAGGACTTAGGAATGGCCAGCATCTGAGGTGGATTTTCACATACATGAATTAGATATAGCATTCTACACAAGGAGTAAGTAAATTAAACAGCTTCTAAGCAACAAAATAGGAGCTCTGGTAGCATAGGGCCTAAGGACTTGACTGCTAACCAGAAGGCTGACGGTTCAAACCCACCAGGTACTCCTCGGAAAGAAGATGGGGCAATCTACTTCCGTAGTGATACTGCCTCAGAAACCCAAGGAGGGGTTGCTATGAGTCGGGTCCAACTTGACAGCATGTAACAACAACAACAAGCAACAAAATAAAATTTTAATTATTTTCTGGGGTAGTTTTGATTTCCAATAGGGATAAGTTTATAACCAAATAAAAGTATGAATGTATCTTTCTGACATTTAATGTTTTTGCTTTAATTTGAAGATGATTTCTCTTGAGAAAATTAAATAATAATTTTAGTGTTAGAATTTTTACCTAAATTCAAATATCAGAATATTATAAAGGAATTCAAGTCATGGAAAATGTCAAAGGTTGATTCCTTTTCAAGTGCTTTAATATTATAAAATGTCATATTTATAGCATGTGATTATTTCTTCCAGGTAAGATCATGTTACATCTCTTTTGATTTGATATATTAAAATTTATTTTTAGTTGTTTTACCTTTTTGATATTTAAGTGATCTTGGCTGTTTTGCCGATTTACTAGGTGACATCAAATGTATGTAATTAGAAGTTAGAGCCTTCTTTTTCTTCCTGTCAGTTTTGAGTATTGTAAATAAAAAAATATGAAGATGTGATGGTGAAGGAAACTCACTGGTATAACTTGAAGGAAGTAAAGTATGTGTTTGCTGTGAAGGATGCTGGGTTGCTCTACGTTGAGGTGTAGAAGAGGAACAATACAGGGTGGGATGAGTAATGACACCTGTGAAACATACAGGGACAAAAGAACCCTTTTGCTGTATTGTTGTATTTGAAAGGAAACTTGAGCTCTGGTAGCATAGTTCCTGAGGCATTTGACTGCTTACCAGAAAGCTGATGGTTCAAACCCATCAGCCACTCCTTGGAAGGAAGATGGGGCTATCTACTTCCATAGAGATACTGCCTTGGAAACCCACAGAGGGGTCGCTATATATCAGATCTGACTCCATGGTAGTGAGTTTGTTTTTTTGGTTAGGAGCTCTAGTAGTGTAGTGCCTAAAGCACTTGACTGCTAACCAGAAGGCTGTCGGTCCAAACCACCACCCATTCCTCAGAAGGAAGGTTGGGCAATCTACTACAATAGTGATACCAACTCAGAAACCCAAAGAGGGATCGCTATGAGTCAGGTCCAACTCGAAGGCACATAACAACAACAACAACATGATCTATAAGGAAGGAGAAAAAGAATGATTAAATTATAAATATTGTATAAGCTATTTAAATACAAATATGACACCTGGAGCCAGTTATGTCTCCAACTCTTTCTTTGATTTCTGATATTTTTATACATTTATATGGAAAAAGTTATTAGTAACATGAACATCTAATAGGAATTTCCATTCTTTTTTACTGTTAATTGAAGGAGCTCTAGTGTGAGAGTGGTTAAAGCTTTCAACTGGTAACTGAGAAGTTGTTGGTTAGGACCTCCAGCTGCCATGGAGAAGAAAGATGAGGCAGTCCACTTCTGTAATGATTTATAGCCTTAGAAACACTATGGGGCAGTACTATGTTTCCTGTAGGGTCTCTGTGAGTCAGAACTGACTTGGTGGTAGTGGATTTGGTTTGACATTTTGTTAAATATGGTTCTTCACAGTCACTGTGTGGAGCAAGAGATTAAATAAATGATCAACATCACTGAAAAGCTAGTGGTTTGAATCCACCCAGAGGCTTCTCTGAAGACAGGCCGGGTGAACTGGTCTGAAAGGTCATGGTCTTGGAAACCCTATGGAGCACAGTTCTATTCTGCTTGGGGAGTTGCCATGAATTGTAATCTACTTGAAGGCAACTAACACCACTTTTAATTGGGAGAGCATGGTTGGTGCAAATAACCATGATGTTCTGCCACTAACTGAAAAGTTGAGGTTGAAGTTCACCCAGAGACCCCTCAGAAGACAGACTTGCTTATCTACTCCTGACAAATCAGCCTATGGAGCACATTGTACTCTGACACACATGAGGAAACCCTATTGAGAAACACATTGGAAACCCTATGGAGCACATTGTACTCTGACACACATGAGGTCACCATGTGTGAATCAACTTGTCAGAAACTGGTTTTTAAATACTGGATGGGGTACTGAGGATAAGGTGTTATTTACCATTATTCATATTCTAAAGAAAAAGAAAAGAAAAAATATATATCTATTTCTTTGGGTTCTTTAAAAACTGACCTCACAACTAGGTATTGTAGCAGACTCAAACAGAAGCAGTCAAGAAATCAAATGACATTACAATGGGCTAATCTCCTGCAAAAGACCTCATTAAAATGTTAAAAATAAATAAATAAATAAAATGTCATTTTGAACACTAAGGTGTGCCTGACCCAAGCCCTGGTACTTTCAATAGCCTCATATGCATGAGAGAGCTGGACCAGGAATAAGGAAGGCCAAAGAAGAATCAATGTATTTGAATTTTTATGTTGGTGAAATATATTGAATATACCATGGACTGCTAGAAGAATGACCAAAAGTCTTGAAGGAAGTACAGCCAGGATGCTCTTTAGAAAGGAGAATGGCCAGATTTCATCCCACATCCTTTGGACATGTTATCAAGGGACATGAGTCTCTGGAGAAGGACACACCATATTTGGTAAAGTAAAGGGCCAATGAAAAAGAGGAAGACACCCAATGAGATGGACTGACACGATGGGCTCAGACAGCAACAATTGTGAGGATGGTACAAGATCAGTCAGTGTTTCCTCCTGTAATGTACACAGGATTGCTGTGAGTTTGAATGGACTCAATGACACCTACTAATCACACACACACACACACACACACGCAAACAGTTTGAGGTATATCTGTACCAAAATATTATACTCATTCTCTGACATCTGCCTTACATTCAGTAACATATGTTCATTTATATGTATCGTATCATCAGTTGCACTGTTACATATTTCATATGTACAGAAAAAGTACATGAATAATATAACAATCAACTATACACACATACATTTGGTACAGGACTTTCTTAGAACGTTCCTGTGCTTGCTTCAATCTATTTGTAAATTTCTATTGCTGTATAGTAAGCATGAAAGGTGCACGGAGTGTCAGGTAGAGATCAGTGAGGAATATCAAGAGGAAGACAACTATGTCAACCCTGTGTGGGTGTTGTCTCGGTCACCTGGTGCTGCTGTAACCGAACAGTCAAAGCACACATTCTTTTGGGTCACTTTTCCTAAATTTCAATCTCTTCCAGTCATTTGGATTAACTGGGTACTTTTAAGAATTTAATACATTGTTGTATGTTGTTATTGTTATTTTTAAGGGCTGTTAAATCAGCTCTGACTCCTAATGACCCTATGTACAACAAAACTTGGCCTGGTCTGGCGCCAACTTCACAATACTTGCTATATGTGAGTGTACCATCACAGTCACTGTGTCAATCCATCTCACTGAGGGCCTTCCCCTTTTTTGCTGACCTTCCATATTACCAAAAAATATATCTTTCACCCAGAAATGGTCCCTTCTGACAACATGACAAAAGTAGGCAAGACATTTGGCTATTCTCGCTTCCAAGGAGTATCCCGGCTGCACTTCTTTCAGGACAGATTTGGTAGTTACTCTGGCAGTCCATGGTACTTTCAGTATTCTTTGCCAGCACCACAACTCAAAAGCATCAACTCTTCTCTGGTCTTCCTTAATAATTGTCCAGCTTTCAAATGCATATGAGGTGATTGAAAATTCCATGGCTTGCATTAGGCGCACCTTACTCTTCAAAGAGACGTGTTTGCTCTTCAGCACTTTAAAGAGGTCTTTTGCATCAGATTTGCCCAGTGCAATACACTGTCTGATTTCCTGACTGCTGCTTCCACTGGTATTGATTGTGGAACCAAGTAATATGAAGTCTTTGACGACATCCATCTCTTCTCCATTTATTGCAATGCTGCTTATTGGTCCAGTTGTGAAGATTTTCATTTTCTTTATGTTGTTGTTGTTGTTATGTGCCGTCGAGTTGGCCCCGACTCATAGCGACCCCTCCTTGGGTTTCTGAGGCAGTATCACTACAGAAGTAGGATTGCGCAACCTTCCTTCTGAGGAGTGGCTGGTGGGTTTGAACCGCCAGCCATCTGGTTAGCAGGCAAGTGTCTTAGCCACTATGCTACCAGAGCTCCCCATTTTCTTTATATTGAGGTATAATCCATACTGCACACTGTAGTCTTTGATCTTCATCAATAATTGCTTCAAGTCATCTTCAATTTCAGCAAGCAAAGTTGTGTCATCTTCATATCACAGGTTGTTCATGAGTCTTCCTTCAACCCTGATGTCACATTCTTTTTCATATATTCCAGCTTCTTCGATTATTTGCTCAGGATACAGATTGAATGAATATGGAGAGAGGATACTGCCCTGACTCACTCCCTTCCTGATTTTAAACCATGCAATATCCCCTTGTTCTGTTCAAATGACAGCCTCCTGGTCTATGTGCAGGTTCCTCATGAACACACTTAAGTGTTTGAGAATTCCCAGTTTTCTCAATGTTACCCACAATTTGTTATGATCCACACAGTCCAATGCCTTTGCATAGTCAATAAAACACAAACAAACATCTTTCTGGTATTCTTTGTTTTCAGCCAAGATCCATCTGACATCAACAATGATATCCTTCTTTCTACACCATCTTCTGAATTCAGCCTGTACTATGCTGGGAATGACAAATTGAAGAGGAATGGCATGGCATCTATCACCACAAAAAATGTTCCAAGATCTTTCTTGAAGTACAATGCTGTCAGTGATAAGAATATATCCATATGCCTGCAAGGAAGAACAGTTATTACTGTTATTCAAATTTATGCACCAACCACCAAAGCCAAAGATGAGGAAATTGAAAAATTTTACTAATTTTCGCAGTCTGAAATTGACAAAACATTCAATCAAGATGTGTTGATTATTATTGGTGATTGGAGCACAAGATTTGGGAACCAAGAAGAATCACCAGAAGTTGGGAAATATGGCCTTGGTGATAGAAACGAAGCTGGAGATCGCAAGATAGAAGTTTGCAAGACCAACAACTTATTCATTGCAAATGTATTGTTATATAGTATTGTATTATTTTGTGTTCTGTGCATTCATATTTGGATATTGTGTCCTCAGTCAGAACAATCAAAACTTTGTAAGGAGATAGATAAGTATAAATGGTTTAAAGCACAAATGAGCCACATTTGATTGTTTTTGTCCTCATCTGTCTGGAAAGAAGTACAGCTAGAACGCTCCCTAGAAGCAAGTGTAACGAGACTTCTCTCAGGTTCTTTGGACATTTTATCAAGAATGGCCAGTTCCTGGAGAAGGATATCATACTTTTGTAAAGCAGGAACAACAAAGAGCGCACTGCCGTGGAGTCGGATCCGACTCGCAGCGACCATTCCTTGGGTTTCCGAAGCAGTATCACTACGGAAGTAGATTGCCCAACCTTCCTTCTGAGGAGTGGCTGGTGGGTTTGAACCACCAGCCTTCTGGTTAGCAGTCAAGTGCCTTAGGCACTATGCCACCAGAGGCCCAGCGAAAAGAATCCAATGTGAGAATTACTGGTGTTAAAAGCACTGGTTTAGGCAAAACATCACCAACTATATTCCCTGAGTTTTGATACATGAATGAGAATAATCCACAGCTTGTTGTTTTCTCATCGTGCCTGGATCAATGATTTTTCCAGAGAAATAGGATTGAGGACGGTATTCATATATTTATGGGTTTTAGAGATTGTTTTCATCTTGAAGTTTTAGAGAACACAAGGTTACACTGAATATTGTGCCTCTTTACCCAAATCTAAAAACACAGTTATCCATGATTCTCTATTGTTCAAAATAAAAAACATAAAATGAGAGAAAATGATGCCATTTTGATAGTTCAATTGTAACAAATTTTTTAAAGAGTATAAATACCTTTGGACACTCTGTATTTACAATGCATTACTGGGTTTCTTATGGAATAGCTACTCTTCATTAAAATTCATGAATTCTGTAACGTGGTGGTTAAGGTTGTGTGTCAACTTGGCTGGGCCTGGTTGAGTGGTTGGGCATCTGGTGGTAGTTATTTCCCATGATGAGACGGGCAATCAACTCTGTGGTGGGATCTACCACAAGCAGCTGAGTACCTGCTTCAGGGATGTGATCTGCTTCCCATATGTAAGAAGCAGCTTTGGAAATGGTCTCTAGCTTATGCCAGACTTGAACCCTGCATGTAGTTGTGTCACCATTGTTCAGCAGCCAGCCATGCTCTGCCATTCTTGCAACTTTCAACGGACTGGAATTAGTGGCCTGTGGTGTGGTTTGGTAATATTGAGACTGTGCCTTCTTACTTGTCAATGCTGGGCTTGTCAGTCTCAGCAGCCAGCAGCTGAGTGAAGAAAAGGCTCCAGTGTCAGTGGGCCGGGAGCAGGAGGCAGAGCTGAAACTCAAGTTTGAGGGACTTTCACCGAGCCCCTAGAGCCTGGAACTTTGAACTTGGACTTAAAGCCTCCAAACTGTAAGAAAATAAACTCTTACTTGTTCAAGCCATTCCATTTGTGGTATCTTATGTTAGAGCAGCACTAGGTAACCAAAAAATATAGCTGTGAGTATTTAACAGGTTATCTCAAATATAGGGAAATCTCTGAACTGTGTCTTTAAAATATTCTGTAGAAATATTTTTAAATTACACTTTGGCCAGTCTGTATTAAAACATATATGATTCCCAACAGCCATTTAAAATATATATATATTATTGTGAGATATATATGATCAGATGAGTCATTTCAACCCTTGTATCTGTACAGGTCAGTGAGTAATTACATTCATCATACTGTGCAACCATCACCACTAATCATTTCCTAATTTTCCATTTTACTAAACAGAAGTTCACTACCCCTTAAGGAAGGACCTCCCCTTTCCCCAACAGCAATTTCTGAGTGGCTTCTATATCCAAGTAATTATGTTTAATCTCACATTTATTTTATTTTATAAAGTAAGTTAATGACAGTGTACAAAAAGAGATGCTTTGGTGTGAAATTGCATTAGTTCTATCTGATTGCATGCTTGTGTGCACAGTATCTTTTATAATTTTAATGATTAATAAATTGTTTCTCTAATTCTGCAAAAAGATGTAATTTAAGATAATGTAAAGTATAATCTAATACCTCAAAATAAATACCTAGCAATGCCAATTATTAATTAGATTTCTGATGCTAAGATTTTTTTTTTTTTTTTTTTTTTACGATTTACGGCTTATTTCCTTTCTTTATGGGAGCTCTGGTGGCACAGTGTTTAAGGCATTTGACTGCTAACCAGAAGGGTGATAATTCAAGCTTACCAGCCACTC
>NW_006922309.1:857640-860125 GCF_000298275.1 Orycteropus afer afer | reverse complement strand
CCTAGTCTGTCTCAGTCTATAAGCTGGGCTGTTACCTGTGCACCAGGTGCATTTCTCTGGGTTTTAAACACCAGAGGCTCAGCCTGAAAACTCACATCTACTTGTCACCACAATAGGAAAAACCAACAGACAAGTTTGTCTTGCTATTGGAAACCTCTCGTATCACCGCCCCCCCGGGTCCCTATGGCTGATTGTTCCTCTGTCTGGTTCCTGGCTTTTAATCCCCTTTCTCCTGCTCTTCTGGCCTTCTGCTTTGGGTGTTTCTGAGTTGTCTCAGGTATATGGTGTACTTTTATCAATATATTGATTATCTGTATTCATATACTGACATAGTAATTCAGTCACCCATTAAGAATTACTATATTCTATCATATACTCTATATATTTATTTGTTTTCATTTAGTATTTTTATTCTTCTATTTCATAAAAATGTTTCAGTGATAAATATATGGAAAAGTAAAATGGATATTTACATTATTAGTAAGTGTATGCCCATTTATTGGAGATCTGACCCTTTAATATAACTGAAGTACAATCAACAGTATTTTGTCACTTTGTTTACTTTCTGAAAATATTTAAAATGTATTTTATTAGCTTTGTAATCCTTGTTATGCTTTTACATGCCACATAACAGACTGACAAATGAGAGAGTGTTAGAGATATTTGTTCCTAGGGCAATAATATGAAAGTCTTTTCATTTTATGATAAGATGTTTATGAAGATATCTGTCTTACTTTATATTTTTCCCTCAAGATTTATTTTCTAATGGCAGCAGTTTAAAAATAGAGAACCATTAAAATCCCAAAATTTAATATTGAAAGGAACCTGACTTTTTACGGAGAAATGGAATATTGAGATACATGATACCTGTCTGCTGATTTTGATCTTTTCTTTTGATGACAACTTTCTTTTCTGCTTTAAACTTATTTGCTGTTTAAACCAGAGTTGGGGTGTCAAATTTCAGTATCTACACTTTCACTTGAAATCAGTCCCATACCCTGTACAAGATATGTGTCTCTTATTATTATAAAGCTCAGTCAAAATTAATTGCTGTTGAGTCGATTTTGACTCATTGTGCACTTATGGCATAGGACTGCCCTATAAGCTTCCCAAGGTAGGGATCTCTATGGAGGCAGACTGCCACATCATTCTTCTGTGGAGCAGGTGATGAGTTCAAACCACTGACCTTTCAGCTAGCACCTGACTGCTTGACCACTGCACTACCAAGAGCCCTTATAATGCTCAGTAGATAATTCCAAACACCTGTATGGAATCGTCTAGTTCCTGCAGAACTGTGCATGATCTATGGACCCTGGTCTAATACACAGTACTTAATTCACCTGTGTTCTAGCAATCCAAAGATGAGAAGAGGACAAAAAATGTGACAGAACAGTATCTAAAAAATACAGGATGGTTGAATCAATGAAAACTTGTCTTTTTGTTAGTTGCTCTTGAATCTCTTCCAATGACTACCTTGTGTTACCTTGTGTGTTACAGAATGAAACAATGCCAGGTTCAGCTCCATCTTAATGATCATTGGCATGTTTCAGTACTTTGTCATGCCATTGGGCCAATCCTTCTCTTTAAGGGCATCACTCATTTACCTTGGTCCTCTAATTTACCAATCATGATGTTCTTTTTTAAATATTGGTCTTTCCTTATGATGTGTTCAAAGTAAGTGAGTTGAACTCTCTCCATCCTTGCTTCTAAGGAATGTCTTAGTTGTATTTCTTCTAAGACTGATTTCTTCCTTCTTTTTTTAGTCCATGCTATATTCTTTCCCAAGGTTTACTCAAACCCCACAGTTTGAATTTATGAATTCTTCTACTTTTTTATTTATTATACAACTTGTGCATGCATATGGAGTAATTGAAATATCATAACTTGGATCATGTACACCTTAGTCATTAAAGTGACATTTTTGCTTTTTAAAACTTTGAAGAGATTTTTTGCAGCACATTTCTCCAGTGTTTCATGTCATTTGATTTATTGAGTGTTGTTGCCTGGAATGTTGATTGTTGCACCAAGTAGAATGAAATTGTTGACAACTTCAATTTATTATCCATTTACCATGATGTTATTTATCAATCCATTTTTAAGGATTTTCATTTTCTTCACATTCAGGTGAAATTCATACTGAAGGCTATAGTCTTTGACTTTCATCAGGAAGTGTTTCAAGTCATCTTGTAACTTCAGAAAATTCCTCTCTGTAATATGTGATCTAAAGAGATCTGTTGGTGTAGTGCTTAAGGCACTTGTCTGCTAACCAGAAAGTAAATGGTTCAAAACCAACAGCTGCTCCATGGAAGAAAGATGAGGCAGTCTACTTCCATGAAGATTTACAGCCTTGGAAATCCAGTGAGGGTCACTATGACTTGGAATTGACTCAATCACAGAGAATTTGATTTTAGTTTTAGAACCTTGTGATTTAATTACTTTTTTTTTTTTTTAAATGTATTGCAGTGCAAACATACACAATAAGATA
>NW_006922309.1:850391-856320 GCF_000298275.1 Orycteropus afer afer | reverse complement strand
GGCTCAAGTATAGCAGGGATTGTGGGGCTGGCACGGGATCGGGCAGTGTTTCGTTCTGCTGTGCATGGGGTTGCTATGAGTCGGAAATGACTCGACAGCACCTAACAACAACAACAACAACGTAGGAGAGAGATTGCTGGATCAGATGGTATTTCTTTTTCCAACATTTTAAGGAATCAC
The DNA here is from genome assembly GCF_000298275.1 of Orycteropus afer afer. NCBI lineage: Eukaryota > Metazoa > Chordata > Mammalia > Tubulidentata > Orycteropodidae > Orycteropus > Orycteropus afer. Next base: position 856,140 of record NW_006922309.1, on the reverse strand, counting down.
CTACCTATTTCCACAGTTGTAACATTTTACAGTTTCACCAGGAGTGTATGAGAATCCCAATCTCTCCACATCCTCACCAGCATTCATTATTTTCTGTCTCATTGAGATTTGTTATTGGTGCTGGGGTGAGATGGTATCTTGTGGTTGCTTTGATTTGCATCTTTCAAATGGCTAATGATCATGAACATTTCTTCATGTGTTTCTTGGCCTCCTGAATATCTTCTTTAGTGAAGAGTCTATTCATGTCTTTGGCCATTTTTTAATTGGATTGTCTTTTTATTGTTGAGACATTGAAGTTTCCTATAAATTTTAGAGCTAAGTCCCTTGCCAGATATATCCTTGCTGAACATTTTTTCCCAATTTGTAGGTTTTCTTTTTACACTTTGGGAGAAGTCTATGGAAATACATAAAATTTGTTTGTAAGAAGGTCCCAGTCATTTAATTTATCTTGTGCATTTTGGGTCATGTTTGACAGTCTATTTATGGCATAAATTAGGGGCCTCCAAGATGACAATCAAGTAAAATGTAGATTTTCATGAGACTCATCAGAGCAATACTTTAAAGTTTGATTTCTATTTTTTACTATGACAACAGGCATGAGAAATCAAAGGTATAAGAACATTTTGGAGATGCAATTTTAAAGTCAAATTGACTAATGAGTCACAATAAAGTTTATCTTAAACCATTTTTTTTCATGAATGTGTGTATTTTTATTCTGTGTCCCTACTCACCAGTATTTACTGACTGCCTATGCATACCATATGTTATTTAGGACTTGTTGTTGTTAGGTGCTGTTGAGTCAGACCCAACTCATAGCAACCCCTCCTTGGTTTTCCAAGGCAGTATCACTATGGAAGTAGATTGCCCAACCTTTCTTCCAAGGAGTGACTGGTGGGTTTGAACCACCAGCATTATGGTTAGCAGTCAAATGCCTTAGGCACTATATTACCAGAGTCAAGGAAACAGGAAACCAATAAACCAAACTTTTTGTTGTTGGGTTGGATCCAACTCATAGTGATCCCTCTTTGGGTTTCTGAGGTGGTATTTCTATGGAGGTAGATTGCTCAGTCTTCTTTGCACAGAGTGGCTAGTGGCTTAGAACCAACCGCCTCCTGTTTAGTAGTCAAATGCCTTTGGCACTAAGCCTAATTAGTCACAATAAAGTTTATCTTAAACCAACTTTTTTTTCATAAATGTGTGCTTTTTTTATTCTGTGTCCTTATTCAGCAGCATTTACTTCAGCAAATGAAATATTTGCTTTTATTGCACATACATTCTACAAGGAAGAACCAGAGTAAAAGTAATAAACAAGTACATACACAACATATTATGTTGTTGATATGTGATACGTAATAGTATAAAGGAATAAACCAGAGTAAGAAGACAGAATGTTTGATGAATGACCTTAGAAAGTGTAGCTAGGAAAGTCATTTCTGACATGGTGATTCATGAGCAAAGATTAAAGTCATAAAGGTATCTGACAGACAGAAGCAGCTACATAATTTGTGTAGGCTACTTGGATCCACAATTAGCACCTATGGAAGAAAACAACAACAACAACAAACCAATGGCATTGATTCCATTCTGACTTGTAGCAACCCCCATTGGGTTTCCAAGGCTGTAAATAATTAAGGAAGTAGATTGCTTCTTCTTCCTCCAGTAGAGCAGCTGCTGGATTTGAACCAGTGGATTTGAACTGCCAAACTTCTGCTTATCAGCCAAATGTCTTACCCACTACTACTCTGGTAGTGTAGTGCCTAAGATAGTTGATTGCTAACCAGAAGGCTAGCGGTTCAATACCGCCAGCCACTCCTCAGAAGGAAGATTGGGTAATCTACTTCCATAGTGCTACTGCCTGGGAAACCCAAGGAGGAGTCACTGTGAGTTGGATCCTACTTGATGGCAGTGAGACACCACCAGAGCCTCCTCTGGAAGCAGCAGCCAAAAAATCAAATGATGTACTGCACTGTAAAAATCTATGCAAAAGATCTCTTTAAAGTGTTAGAAAGCAAATATGTCACTTTGAAAACTAAGGTGTGTCTGACCCAAGCTCTTATCTTTTCAAGAGCTTCATATGCATGTGGAAGCTTAACAAAGAATAAGGAAGACTGTAGAAGTATTGATGCATTTAAACTGTGGTGTTGGTGAAGAACATTGGATATACTATTGGCTGCCAGAACCTCAAACAAATCTGTCTTAGAAGTACATACAGAGTGCTCTGTAGAAATGAGGATGGTGAGACTTGACCTCATGTACTTTAGTCATGTTATCAGAAGGGACCTGTCTCTAGAGAAGGACATCATGCTTGGTAAAGTAGAGGTTCAGTGACAAAGAGGAAGATCCTCAATGAGATGGATTGATACACTGACTGAACAATTGGCTTAAGCACAGCAAGTATTGTGAGGATCTTGTAGGACTGGACAGTGTTTCATTCTTCTGTACCTTTGGTTGCTGTAAGTTGGATTTGACTTAATGACACCTAACAACAACAACACATGAAAAATAAAAGCATGAGACCCTTAGAAAAAAAAAAAAGTTAGAAAATGGAGAACATTTTAACAAATAAGGAGCAGTTCCAAGTATGCACAAGTCATCAGCCTTTGAAACTGGGCTTGGTGGGAGAAGCATTCAAGGCAAAAGTAATACCAAATACAATATCCTGAGGCATAAATTTTCCTGGTAAGTTTAAGGAACAACAAGGAAGTGCATTTGATGGAGCAGAGAGAATTAGAAGGAAAACAGTCAAGATGAGGGAGCGAGGCGACGCGGGAGTAAATCTTGGAGAGAATCAAGACATGTAGTTAATACTTTTGTTTTCACCCTACATGAAAGAGAATCCATTCATTGGACTACAAGCATATGGGTGACAGGTAATGCATTAAGTTTTTTTTTTTTTTAATATGCCTCTGTTTTCTTGGTGGAGGACAGGCTATGTTACAAGTAAAATGCTAATGCATAATCTAGGTATCAGATGAGCATGTGTGACACTACAAAGCTTTGCAAAATTTATGGAATAATTAACATCTTGTTTTATTTTTAATTGAGAGCAAAAATATTTTTGAACCTATTAGATATTGTGTCTTAAAAAAAAAAAATAGAAAGAAGTTAAGGATGCATCCAATATTTAGAGCCTGATCAAATTCAAGAACTGAGGTGTCATTTACTGAGTAGGGAGGACTGTGGGAGAGAAAATTCAAGAGAAGTATTGGTAAAGTTTGGTTTTGGATATTTTAAATTGCTGATACATGGAATTGTACAAGTCAAGTTATCAATTAGATACTTGAGTCTGAGTTCAGAACATAGATCTAGCCTCAAGCTGTAAACTAGAAGAATCAGCATATATATCCAATTAAAAACCTGAAAACAGACAAAATCATATAGGGAATGTTTATAAAAAAAAAATTAATAATAAGGAAATCCAAGGACTGAACTCCAAGGTGTGTCAAAATTAAGATATTAGAAAGATGAAGACATTCTACCAAAGGGGGGGAGGAGCTGAGGAGAGTCCAGTGAGTTAGGATAAAAGCCAAGAGTATGAAAAAAAGTAAGTAAACAGCCTCAAGAAAAAAAGGAGTGATTAGTTGTGTTATATGTCACTAGTAGATAAACAAGATGCAGGCTGAGAATTTACTATCGGTTGTGTCAACAAAGAGATCACTGGAGACATTATAAACTGTTTCAATAAAGTGATGAGTCAAATCCTTCCAGGTGAGAGAGGGAGTAGACACAGTAAATATAGGCAACTCTTTCATACATGTGGGAACCATATGTGTGCCGCTGTATTTGGATAAAAGGATTTGCTTGAGTATTTTTCATTCAAAATTAATACTCATTTTCTGTTATCACACTTTCTTTTTGGTCTTAAATAGTATGAAAGTTAACAGGTATGAGCAATCATTCTAGTCAAATATTGATTTTGTTATTGTCAGGTCGTGTCAAGTCTGTTCCAACTCATAATGACCCTGTGTAGGACAGAAGGAGACTCTGCCGGTCTTCCTGCGTCCAGACAACTGTTGCTGTGTGAGTAAACATGGCAGCCACTGTGTCAATTCATCACATTCCTGTTTTTCATTGACTTTTTACATTACCAATCAGGATGCCTCCTAATAACATGTACAAGGTACATAAAATGAACTCTTACCATCCTTATTTCTAAGGAGCATTCTGGCTATATTTCTTCCAAACAGATATATTCATTCTTCTGGCAGTCCATGGAAAATCACACATTCTTCAGCAATGCCATAATTCAAAGCCATTAATTCTTCTGTCTTCCTTATCACTGTGGAGCTTTCCATAAACTTTCTTGTATCAGGCTTTCATATGAGCTGATTGGAAATATAATGGCTGAGGTCAGGTGCACTTTGTCCTCAAGGTGACATCTTTTCATTTTAACACTTAAAAGAGGTCTTTTGCAACTACCTTGGGTAATTGACAGGAAGAAATTAATAATTGTGCCTACTCCAAAGAAAGGTGATCCAAGAGAATGTGGAAATTATCATTAATATCACACAAAAGTAAAATTTTGCTGATGATAATTCATAAATAATGGCAGCAGTATATCAGCAGAGAACTTCCAGAAATGCAAGCTGGATTCAGAAGAGGATGTGGAGTGGGAGATCTCATTGCTGACATGAGGTAGATCTTGGCTGAGAGCATAGCAAAGAATACCAGGAAGATGTTTACCTGTGTTTTATTGACTATGCAAAGGCATATGACTGGATGGATCATAAAAAATTGGGGATAACATTGAGAAGAATGAGAATTCCAGGAAACTTAACTATCCTCAAAAGGAACCTTGTACATAGACCATGAGGCTATCATTGCAACAGAACAAGGGGATACTACAAAGTTTAAAATCAGGAGGGGCATGGGTCAGGGTTTTGTTCTTTCACCATACATTTTTAATTTGTATGCTAAGCAAGTAATCTGAGAAGCTAGACTATATGAGCAACACAGCAGGGGTATTGGAGAAAGAGTCATTAGCAACCTGTGATGTGCAGATAACATCACCCTGTTTACTAAACATGAAGATAACTTGAAGTACTTACTGAGAAAGATCAAAGATTATAGCCTTCAGTATGGAATTGAAAACCATAAAAAGTTAAACAACATACAGCACTGGGCAAATCTATAAAATCTCTCTCTCTCTCTCTCTCTCTCTCTCTTTTCTTTTCTTTTTTTTTTTTTTTTGGCATGTATCATATTATTTAATTAACCTCTGTAAGTTGGACGTTCTGTTCATTTTATTTTATTTGTTCTGTCTTTATTGTGCTTTGGGTGAAAGTTTACAGAGCAGATTTATTTTCCCTTCAATAGTTCATATACACTTTGTTTTGTGGCATTTATTACAATAATCACAATATAGAAGCTTGTCTTCCCATTTCCTCCCTGTAGTAACCTTTTTCCTGTTCCTTTTTGCCATGCATTCCTAACGCCCTAGTTTCTCTCTGTACAAATGCTGCCCTCCTCATCTCCCATGATCTATTGTTCTAAGAAGTACACCTCCTGATTTAATTGTTCACCTCTTAGTCATGCTTATCTTTTGGCTACAGCTTAAGCCAGGGGACTGAGTTCAATTCCAGCACTGAAGGAAGGATAACCGGGGGCCATCATCTTGGGAGTTTCACAAGTCCCTGTCCGACCAGTAAGCTTGGTCTCTTTTATGATCTTGAGTTTTGCTCCACATTTTTCTCCCACTCTAGACAATATCTACAATTTTGATCCCTTTCTGAGTGGTTGGCAGTGGTAG
>NW_006922309.1:847489-848686 GCF_000298275.1 Orycteropus afer afer | reverse complement strand
GCACCTAACAACAACAACATATATATGAACATTTTTATAGCACATAAAAATAATATATACAGAAATATTGTCAGCTAAATCTATATATGGTCATGGGTCCATTCCCATTCATCTACCCATACCAGATCATCAAAAGATCTCTTTGCAGTGTTAAAAAGCAAAGATGTCACCTTGAGTACTAAGGTGCACCTGACTCAAGCTATGATATCAGTCACTTCATATGCATGTGAAAGCTGGACTTTGAAAAAGGAGATAGAAGAAGTGAGGTCTTTGAATTATGGTGTTTGTGAAGAATACTGAATATACCATGGACTGCCAGAAGAACGAACAACTGTGTCTTGGAAGAAGTACAACCAGGTTATTCCTTAGAAGTGAGGATGACAAGTCTTCATCTTTGGACATATTGTTAGGAGTTACTAGACCATGGAGAAAGATATCATGTTTGGTAAAATAGAGGGTCAGCGAAAAAGAGGAAGACCCTCAACGGGATGGGTTGACACAGTGTGTGCAAAAAGAGTGCTCAAACATAGCGGTGATTGTGAGGATGACAAGAATGGGTCAGTGTTTCATTCTGCTGTTCACCGGGTTGCTATGACTTGAAACTCACTCTATAGTACTGAACAGCAATAACAATGTAACAATAGTTTTGGAGTCACTTATTTGTTGACAGGCTTTAACATAGCAATCAAAGAAAAATTAGCATGGCAGGCTAGGTTTTGGGCTACCTTTTGTTCCCTGAAATACTTTGGTTTAAAACTTTCAGAACCCATCTTTATGCAGGCATCAGCTACACAAACAAAGGATTCTATCACTAGTCTGAAAAAAAACCCACCAAAATTACAAAATCACCATGGGGAAAAAAAAAAAATCACTGCCATCAAGTTGATTCCAACTCATAGCAACCCCCATGGGGTTTCCAAGATGTAAATCTTTAAGCAAGCACACTCCCTCACCTTTCTTCTGAGGAGCAGCTGATGGGTCCAAATGACTGGCCTCTTAGTTAGCAGTCAAATGCTTTAACCTGTACACCACCAGACCTCCTTGAAAAACACCTACCATGTTTTAAAATATAAGAAAATATAAGTAATCATAGACATCAAGACTAAGGGAGTCACCAGATTCTAAAATCCTAGTCAGCTGCTATCTGAGAGAATCCCTTAATAGTTTGACTCCAAAATTGAAGGCAGATGCCCCCAC
>NW_006922309.1:843181-843684 GCF_000298275.1 Orycteropus afer afer | reverse complement strand
ATCATGTTTGCTTTGCTTCCATAGAACCATTTGTATTACACCTTCTCAGTCTGCTTCTGGAACCTTCTATTCCTCTGGATTACCTGGTATGAAGGAACTCTGGCAGTGTAGTGCCTAAGGCATTTGACTGCTAACCAGAAGGCTAGTGGTTGAAACCTACCCGCCACTCCTTGGAAGGAGTGTCACTGGTAGCAGAAAAGTGGATATGACTTTAACGATTCTTTAATCTAAATAAATGCTTTAAAGTGCTTATTGGGATGCGTTAAGTATCACTTCCATAGAGATAACTACCTCAGAAACCCAAGGAGGGTTTGCTATGAGTCAAATTGACTTGTGGCAAGGAGTTTTTCTTAGAGACCTAATGTGAAGTGTTGTCTTTTAGGCTTCTCTTTATCGATACTGACTTCCTTGACGATCTCATGCAATCCCAAGACCTTTCAAAATATTATTTACATTAAAAAGAAATTTAAAGTTCTTGCAATGATCTCCCTGTAAACCTTTGC
>NW_006922309.1:841021-841616 GCF_000298275.1 Orycteropus afer afer | reverse complement strand
CTTTCTGTTTTGTTCTGTCTCTAAAACAAAAGTGCATGTTAGTGAATATACCCTAATACATCTAAAAACAAGCAAACCAACTCACTGACATCAAGTCAGATCCGACTCATAGCAACCTCTCTTTGGGTTTTTGAGTCAGTTATCTCTACGGAAGTAGATTGCCCAGTTGTCCTACTGAGGAGTGGCTGGTGGTTTTGAACCACTGGCCTTCTGGTTAGCAGTCAAATGCCTTAGGCACTACACTACTAGAGCTCCTCTAATACACCTAATATACCTCGAATAGTAAAGCCTATTGCTATCCTTTTCCTTTTCCTTTCTTTCTTTTATCCTTAGGTTAAAGAAGTTACTAAGTAAATAAATAATATAAATGAGAGTAAAAGAAAGCCTGAAACAGGAAGTGATTTTATTTATGTATATATAACAACAACTATAAGGAGCTCTGGTAGCATAGTGGCTAAAAGCACTTGACTGCTAACCAGAAGGCTGGCGGTTCAAACCCGCCAGCCACTCCTAGGAAGGAAGGTTGGGCAATCCTACTTCCGTAGTGATACTGCCTTGGAAACCCAAGGAGGGGTCGCTATGAGTCAGGGCCGAC
>NW_006922309.1:839026-840021 GCF_000298275.1 Orycteropus afer afer | reverse complement strand
GGCGGTTCAAACCTACCAGTCACTCCTTGGAAGGAAGATGGGGCAATCTACTTCTGTAGTGATACTGCTTCAGAAACCCAATGAGGGGTCGCTATGAGTTGGGTCTGACTCAACGGCACATAACAACAACAACAACAACAGGTCTATAGTTAAAATGACTTAAGCATCATGCAGTGATTTTCTTAGACAAATTAAAAGATAAAGTTAGTAATTTTTTATTGGGCAATAGTTATAATTTTCCCAGAGTCTAGATTTCTAGGATGCATGGAGTTGGGATGACCACTCTAGCATTTGCCATTATGTATCCTTTTGAACCTTGAGCCTTGAAGAAACTGATTTCGAAGAAGTTGCTTTTGAATCAAACAATGGTCTAGAAAAACTAGTAAGACCATTTGTCTTGGACATTGTGCTCTTTTGATGAGTTCAACAGTTTCAGGAAACAGAGACTCCAAAGGTCAGACTGGGTGATATGTTTTAGGGTAAATCAGTACATACTTGAATTACTCTTCAATTCAATGCTGTGTGGAATTCTTCCTGACCTGTTTATCAGTTCTCTTCAGTCCCTTGTTCCATGGCAATGCCCATAAAATGGGGTATAACAACTTTTAGAGGTTATCTCATTTTTGGAATATTTTTGATTCTTCAGTTGAAAAAAATAGCACAATTTGCAAATCATATATTTAATAAACTTCAAACCATTCCTATTGTTAGTCTAATATGATTTTTGTTTTAAAAGTATGTAATTTATTTTTTATTTTTATTGTGATTTGGTGAAAGTTTACAGAGTAAATTCACTTTCCATACAGCAGATAACATAACACTTTGTCTCATGACATTGACTACAATTACCCACAATGAAACAGCTCCCCTCCTACTTCTTCCCCATAGCTATCCCTTCCCTGTGTTTTTCCCTCCCACACACTCCTGCCCTCTGAGCTGTCTCCCTTTGCATACACAGCCCTTCTATTCTCCCATGACTAATCTCTCCAAGGAGT
>NW_006922309.1:834287-837421 GCF_000298275.1 Orycteropus afer afer | reverse complement strand
ACAGTGGTCACAGCCCAGTTCTAAGAACTATGTACACAAGACAGACATAACTGCAAAGAACTGAAGCTTACAGTTAATTCCAAGAACACAGCTGAACCTCCACTGTCTTGACTGCTACCAAGACAGCCATGGTCTGCTCTCCCACAGCAGAACTGCTCATAAACTTCCTGCCACCCTACTTAAACCTCCCAACTTCCCCAGCTCGGGGCTGATGATGCATTGTTGAGCTCAGCCCGGGCTCATACCGTTCTGGTCTTAGCCCGTCTGCATGCAGATGATTTAATAAACTTTCCTTCAAAACATGGTGCTATTGGTATATTGAATCACAATTTAAATAAGTTGTAGCCTGAAAACAAAATATTTTAAAATAGTATTCTACATTAGAAATTTCTTTGAAGATCTAAACCTATGAAAATGTATATAGTTACATTTACTTCAGTGTAAATAGATTTGTTTAACCGGTTGCCATCAAATCAATTCCAAAATAAGTTTTAAAAAAATATATCATATGAAAAAATGTTATAAGTAGGGAAGCAACTCAGCAGCATGTGTTTAATTCTTCTCACAATGATGTGAATTTCCAGTAAGTTTCTCATATCCCTGACAGTATCTCTCTACGATATGTCAAGGATGAATAACATTTTTATTACATTGCCACATTCTGGACAAATATTTAATAAGAATTAAGTATCTTCAATTATAGAAGATTGTTCCAGACAGTTCCATCTTTTTATGATGATTTTTTTTTTAATTATAAAAGTAAGATATGTGTCTCAGAAACAGTTTGGAAATTACAGAGGAAAATGAAATAATGTCTATTAATTCTATCATATTCCATCTTTTTAAATAAAGCAGTTCTTTATTCTGACAATTTTTGTCAATATATATTGTGAGTGGAGTAATTTATGTGTTTTCATAAAATTTACCTTTTATTTATTATAGTTTTATAAGCAAAAATCAAACGAAGAAGCTCATTACCATCCAGTCATTTCAGACTCATAGCGACCCCTCCTTGGTTTTCCGAGGTGGTATCTCTTCGGAAGTAGATTGTCCAACCTTCCTTTCCAAGAGTGGCTGGGGGTTTGAACCACTAGCCTTCTGGTTAGCAAAGTCTTAGGCGCTACACCACCAGAGCGAGTTTTATCACTTTTACAAAATATTTTCTGATCTTGAGTTCATGGCTGTTTTTTCTATTGTATCCTAAAAGTTTGAAAGTTTACCCTCTGTATTTTTCCCTTCAATCAATCTTAAGTTTGTATTTTTGTATGATGCACAATATGTTGTTGTTGTTGTTATGTGCCATGGAGTTGTCTCTGACTCATGGAGACCCTTCCTTGGGTTTCCGAGGCAGTATCACTACGGGAGTAGATTGCCCAATCTTCCTTCCGAGGAGCGGTTGGTGGGTTTGAATGATGCACAATATAGTTTTTTGTGCAGTATATGCCTCTAATTTATGTTACTAATATTATATATTAGTGCTGGTGAAGAACGCTGAAAGTACCATGGACTGCTAGAACTAACAGATCTGTCCTGGAGAAAGTGCACCTGAAATGCTCCTTGGAAGCGAGAATGGCCAGATTTGTCTCACCTATTTTGGTCATGTTGTCAGAAGGGACCACTCCTTGGAGAAGGATGTCATGCTTGGTAGAGTGGAAGGTCGACGAAAGAGGGGGAGGCCTTCAACGAGATGGATTGACATGGTGGCTGTGATGACGGGTTCAGGTATAGCAGGGATCCTGGAGCTGGTGCGGGATGGGGCAGTGTTTCGTTCTGCTGTGCATGGGGTCGCTATGAGTCGGAAACGACTCAACCGACACCTAACAACAACAGCGATATTATACACATTTTCATGTAAAAATAACAAAATAATTTAATTACTATCTGAGTTCTTCTATAAACATTTTAGCATATGGTTTTGTCAGACACCTTTTTTTCAATTTTGATCCCTCTACCACTAATATACAGAGTCTTGGTGGTATAATGGCTGCTTGGCTGCTAACAGAAAGTTTGTCAGTTCTAACCCACCTTGCTGTGTGGGAGGAAAACCCAGGGGATATGCTTCTGTAAAGATTACATCCTAGAAACCCTATGAGAAAATTCTTCTCTGTCACAGGGGGTCACTGTGTGTTGAAGACTGACTCCACGGCACCCAATGACAAAACATCCATTAGCATATCTTACTTTTTGGATGAATTTCAAAATATAATCCAAGCATCAGTACACATTTCCTTAAATATTTTGACATGCCTATCATTACATGGTTATAGATTTTACATAAAAATAGCATATTATGAAATGCAAAAATGTTAAATGTATACATTAATTGTAGTTATTTTAATATTTCTGACTGATAGTTTTATCTTTGGGTGTGTTTCTTCTGTTTGCTTTATCTTTTGACTGCAGGCATTTTATTTTGCTTTCTGATGTGTTCTGTGATATTTTGGTTGAAATCCAGACACTATTTGAAGATGAATACTAGGCACTGACATAAATTGTAATTGCATCCATAAATGGTACATTTTTATTTAAGTTTGGGGAATTCTGTCAATCTTGTTAGCTATGAATCAGAACCAACTTGACAGTACCTAACAATAACAGCACTAAACTTCATCCTTAACTTTCAGTAGTCCTTGTAGTAAGTGACGAACTTGTCCGTGTTCTTGTTCTTTTCCCAACAGAAGGCTGTTGTTTCTTGTTACTCTGGAATAGGTTGTTGAGGCAGGGCATTCGCCCTACTGTCTGGACCAATAGAACTGTGCCCAAAGGTCTCAACATCCACTTCCTCCTGTGGCAGATAGATTATGCTTTTTCCCATTACTTGTGATATTAAGGCAGCGCTTAGATGGGGTTTCTGTAAAAGGAAGAATTACAAAGATTTTATAGGATAGATTAAGGAAGGAAGCCATATCTAGTTTGGTTTTGAGAATTATCATTGTTTAAATTATTGGAAGGTAAGGAAGTGAGGATGACTTAAGGCACCTACTGATGAAGGTTGAAGAATACAGTCTGCAGTATGGATTACCTCTCAATATAAAGAAAACAAAAATCCTCATAACTGGACCAATGAGCAGCATCACAATAAATGGAGAGAAGATTGAGGTTGTCAAAGAACTCACGTTGCTTGGTTCTACAAT
>NW_006922309.1:831807-833017 GCF_000298275.1 Orycteropus afer afer | reverse complement strand
GTTGTTGTTGTTTGCCGTCGAGTCAGCCCTGACTCATAGCGACCCCTCCTTGGGTTTCCGAGGCAGTATCACTACGGAAGTAGGATTGTCCAACCTTCCTTCCGAGGAGTGGCTAGTAGATTTGAACCGCCAGCCTTCTGGTGAGCAGTCAAGTGCCTTAGGCACTATGCTACCAGAGCTCCTCATGAAGGATTAAAAGGTTGTAATTATGATCCCATAATTTAAAAGATAAAAGGTATAGATAATCTTGTCAAGTCTAATTAGTAAATTTAGAAATTTAGTGGGGTCAATATTTGATCTTATTTTATTTCACATATAACAAAATTTCTTGAAATTTTGTTCTAAAAAGATCATACATTATTTTCAAACGATTGTATTGCTGTAGTCACTTTCTTTCCTCTATATAGGTTCTAATATTTCACCTATTTCTATATTATTTTTAAGTGTGTGCTTTAATCTATCCACTTATGCCTAAGCAATGGTCTGGGAAACTTGTTAAATTATATCTATACATGGGGATGTTAGTGTTCATTGTTAAATTATATCTATACATGTGGATGTTAGTGTTCAGAATTTTAAAATAAGCTTGTTCATCTTTGTGTCTATACTTTTCAAGTTGTACTTATTTCTAAGTATATTCACTTGTAAAAGACAAGTACTGGACAGATACACATTCTGTAGTTTGTGTGTATATTTGTAAGGTGAGGTGGGTGTGAGTGTTTCTTGGTCTCCCTCTCCACCATCTCTCTGTGCTGCTTTCTGTTTCTCCTCCCCCATTTCTATTTTAAACTTGAGAAGTCTTGAAGCAGTACCAGGAAAATTACTTCCATATAAAATAACACCTGGCATGCGATTTCCAAACCTAATACAATTTTCCACACAAAATATCATTTCATTTTTAGAAAATTTAGACTCAGAGAGTGTTCTGAGGCTACTATATTGTTTCTATGATTTTATAGAATCAGCATGGTCATTCGCCCCTGTAGGTGGTGTGGGAATATTAACATCCTTCAGAACTGAGAAGATAATATAGATCCCAGCCATACTTATACTGTACATTATACAGACACCGCAATATGGAAAATAAAGAGTGAGCATAACAAGCTCAATTAATTATTTAAATAACATGATTAATATTTGAATTCTATAGAAGATTTTATTATATTTCTTTATTTTGCTTCATATGTATTTGTTGTTGTTGTTATGTGCC
>NW_006922309.1:830935-831537 GCF_000298275.1 Orycteropus afer afer | reverse complement strand
TACATACAAATATACCCAAGCCACTGAGTAGATTATGATTCATAGTGACCCTGTAGGATGGAGTAGAACAGTCCCATAGGGTTTCCTAAGCTGTAAATCTTTACAGAAACAGACTAACTCATGTTTCTCCTGTAGAGCAGTTGGTAGCTTTGAACCAATGACTTTTGGTTAGCAGCCACATTCTTTAATCACTGTACCACCAGAGCTCCTTATACATATATATTAATATGAATATATGCATATGTATATATACACATACACATACATATCCACACACACATATACATATATACATTCACATATAATATACATGTATATGCATGCATATAATATACATATATACTTGCATATACACCTATATGCATGTGCACACATATACACATATGTGTGCATATACACCAATATGTATGTGTACACACATACACAGATACATGCATAATTACATGCATACCCATACACGTATGCATACTTCTACATGTATGTATATGCACACACTCATACCTGTGTAAGTACCCATGCATGTATACATGTACACACATGTGCTGATATGGGAACCTATAAATTCATACATGTATGCATGTGAATGCATAGGTGTACATATA
>NW_006922309.1:815858-828240 GCF_000298275.1 Orycteropus afer afer | reverse complement strand
AAATGGCCAAAACCAGTCCATTTCAGCTCACTAATGCCTAGGATATCAAACTTTATGCGTTCCATTTCATTTTTGACAACTTCCAATTTTCCTCGATTCATATTTCCTACATTCCATGTTATGATTATTAATGCTTGTTTGCTGCTGTTTCTCCTCAATTTGAGTGGTGCCACATCAGCAAATGGAGGTCTTGAAAGCTTTACCTTATCCATATGAGTAAGCTGATTCTACTCTGATAATGCAGCTCTTGCTCTGTCCTACTTTGAGAGCTTTCTAAGCTAAGTGACTCATCTTCCTCCTCTGTATTGGACAATCTTTCTGGACTATTCATAAAATTGCACAATAATGTATCAGACAGTGTTTTACTGCTATTCATAAGGTTTTCCCTGGCCAATTCTTTGGGACATTGATGGCCTCCTCATTTTTCCTAGTCTCTCTCAGTCTGCAAGCCAGGCTGATACCTGTGTACCATGTGCACCCCACTGGGTTTGAAACACCAGTAGCACAGCCTGAAGACTCACAGCAACACGTCACCACAGTAGGACAAATCGACAGACAAGTTTGTCTACCTTAGCTGTTGGAAACCTCTCCAACCTCTCCAACCACCCTTACCTGTGGCTGACTCCTTGATCTGTTCTGGTCTCCTTTGCCTTTTCTGTCCTCTCCCTGCTTTCTCACCTCACTACTTGAAGGATGTGGCCTGGGTTCCCTCTCCTCACCTGGGTCCCTGTGGCTGACTCAGGGCATGCCTATACACATATACATATATGTATGGATGTGCCCAAACACAAATGCATGCCTATTAACAAATATATGTACATATGGGTACCCATACACATATACATTCATAAACACATATCCATATACTTTTACTCACACATATACATATACACATACATATGTATTCATCATACATACATTTATGTTGTAGCTGTTGTTAGGTGCCATTTAAAGCATTCCAACCCTATATAAAATAGAATGAAACACTACCCAGTGCTGTACCATCCTCGCAATCAGTGCTACATAAATATAAAACCAAACCAAACCAAACACACTGCTGTCAAGTTGGATCCAACTCATAGTGACCCCTCCTGGGGTTTCTGAGGTTGTATAACTATGCAAGTAGATTGCTCAACCTTCCTTCTGAGGAGTGGCTGGTGGGTTTGAACTATCAGCCTAGGACCTACATAAATATATGTATGGTCGAAAAGCAGATGAATTGTGGGATGGTATCAAAAACATCACACATGAAGAAAGCAAAAGATCACTAAAAAGACAGGAAGGGGAAAAAAAGACCAAAATGGGTGTCAGAAGAAACTCTAAACCTTGCTCTTGAAGGGAGAGTAGCTAAAGCAAATGGAAGAAATGATGAAGTAAAATACCTGAACAGAAGATTTCAAGGCAGCTTGAGAAGACAAAGAAAATATTATACTGAAATATGCACAGACCCAGAATTCGAAAACTAAAAAAGAAGTATATGCTTGGTATTTCTCAGGATGGAAGAAAATTTCAAGTCTCAATTTATAGTATTTAAGGATATGATACGCTAAATATTGAATGATGCAAGAAGGATCAAAAGCAGATGTAAAGAATGCACAGAGGCACTGTACCAAAAAGAATTAGTCAGTGTTCAATCATTTCCAGGGGTACAACATGATCAAGAACCAATGCTATTGAAGGAAGAAATCGAAGCTGCACTGAAAGAATAGGGAAAAAAAAATAAATAAATAAATAAAAAAAAAACAACCAAGGTTTCAGGAATTGATGGAATGCCCATTGAGATGTTGCAACAAATGGATGCAGTGCTGGAGGTGCTTATTCATTTATGCCAGAAAACTTGGAAGACAGCTATGTGGCCTACTTACTGGAAGAGGTCAATATTTGTGCCCATTCCAAAGAAAAGTGATCCAATAGAATGTGGAAATTTTCAAACCATACAATTAATATCACACACAAGTAAAATTTTCCTGAAGATTATTCAAAAAAGTTTGCAGCAATATATTGACAGGGAACTTCCAGAATGCAAGTTGGATTCAGAGGAGGATGAAGAACCAGGAATCATTACTGATGTCAGATAGATCTTAGCTGAAAGCAAAGAAGACCTGAAAGATATCTACCTGTTTTTTGTTAACTATGCAAAGGCATTTGACTGTGTGGGTCGTAACAAATTATGCATAACATTGTGAAGAATGGGAATTCCAAAACACTTAATTTTACTCAGGAGGAGGCTGTACATAGATTAAGAGGCAGTGGTTCAACAAAACAAGGAAATATCACATGGTTTAAAACAAGGAAGGGTGTGTGTCAGAGTTGTGTCTTTCACCACACTCATTCAATCTGTATGCTGAGAAAATAATCTGAGAAGCTGTATTATATGAAGAAGAACTTGAATTAGCTTTGGAGGAAGTCTCATTAACAACCTGCAATATGCAGATGACACAACCTTGTTTGCTGAAAGTGAAGATAACTTGAAACACTTACTGATGATGATCAAATACTACAGCCTTCAGTATGGGTTACACCTAAACATAAAGAAAACAAAAATCCACACAACTGAGCTAATATACAACATGAAAAATGGAAAAAGGTGGAAGTTGTCATAGATTTTATATTACTTGTATCCACAATCAACACCCATGAAAGCAACAGTCAAGAAATCAGATGTCTTATTGAACTGGGCAAATCTGCTACAAAAGACCTCTTTAAATTATTGAAGAGCAACGATGTCACTTTGAAGACTAGGGTGTGCCTAACCCAAGCCATGGTATTTTCAGTTGCCTCATTTATGTGTAAAACCTGGGCAATGAATAAGGAAGACTGCCAAAGATTTGATGCCTTTGATTGGGGATGTTGTTGAAGAATACTGAAAACACCATGGACTGCCAGGAGAATGAACAAATCTGTCCTGGAAGAAGTTCAGCTGGAATGCTTCTTAGAAGTGAGAAAAGCCAGTGTCATCTCATCTACTCTGGGCATGTTGTCAGAAGGGACCATACCATAGAGAAGGCTATCATGGTTGCTAAATTTGAGGGTCAGTAAAAAAGGGGAAGACTGTCAAGGATATGGGTTGACACAGTAGCTACAATGATGGGGTCAAACAGAGCAAGGATTGTGAGGATGGCACAGGCCCAGGAAGTGTTTTGTTCTGTTGGACATAGGGTGGCTATTAGACATTTTGAACTCAAAGACCCCTAAGAAAAACAGTAATAGATAGATAGGCACACACAAGCATGTTATTTATATGAAGCATATCTTTGGAGGTGTGTTTTTGGTTGTTGCTTTAATTCCACTTATTCTGGTCATACTTGCATAGTTGCTTGGGTCTATTTGGTGGTATGACTCCTTAAAAAATTTCAAAGGAGCACTGAGGATATGGGGTAGAGCCTTTAACAGTTGTTTAAATGGTCATGACCTTGAAGCTCTGATCAGAAGTTCCTGCTGCTTATGTTTCAATCATCTCCATGCAACATGTGCACCAACTGCAAGGTGTCCTCCCCCTTGTTCAATCTGAGTTGCAAAGTATTTAGTCTCTTTTTTAGAAGCATTGAAACATAGCTTTGTGACAATTTTCTTGCGCCTTTCTGAACTGAGTATGAATCTCTTTGATGTTAGAAGTTAGAGTGTTATGATCCAGAGAAGTGTTTTCTTTCTTATAAGGTATCACCAGGAGACACTCCACAAATGACAGGTGGATATATATATATTTTTGTTTTACTTTCAAGACAGCTATGTATCCTATATTTTAAAGCATAGCACTTCAAAGTCATTTTCTAGATTAAAAAAGTACACATTTTATGACTCTGCCTTGTCTCGAGGTACCAACATTTTTCAAGATGAGATGAATTATAAGACAAGGCTGCAACAGAAAACAAATCAACTGAAGCACACCTAATTAACACCAATCAAATAGGATTCTATGCTGCACTATTTATTGGCTCTTTGTCTCCACTAAGGATGAAACTGGGGATTGCCTCTGCTGTGCAAAGTGGCATCAAGGCAGTCACACATCTTTAACTCTGCACTTCAGTCAAGTAGTTCTCATACACAGTCTTTGGTGAAATAACATGTCACCCCTTGTCCAGTCAGTTGGCATGGAGTAGGAAAAAGGAATGAAGCTATTAAATATATGACATTTCATGTCTAAGTTTCTTTTCACACTTGAATTGTTCATACAAAATACAATAGGTGCTTTATCAAATATTATTTTGGGGATAGAATTTTAATTAATTTTTCTCAGATTAACATATGTGAAAAATAATTGTAATCAAATGTTGTGGGTCCTGAATGAAAGGTTATATTTGTAAACTTTGTGATTTTTTTCAATCCCATGAAGAAAATTAACCAAATTCTCAATTTCTTTTTTCACTGTGTGAATAAACTAACATGGGCTGTATTTGTGTGTGGTGTGTGTGCACGCAGGCATGCATATACTCGTATGTAGTGTAAATACTCGCTAGCTATAATTGAAAGATAAAAGGAAATGGTGACTGTAATTTGACACAGAGATCAAAATCTATTTATTTGTAATTCTGGAAGCAGGGAAGATCAGCAATTTATGAACCAAGAACAATTAATCCAGAAAGATTCAATTAAAATATTAGTTAATTTTTCACATTTATCTGAAAGAGATGCTGAGAAAGGGATGGGAAAAAAAGAAATAAGGTAGAGAGACAAACAGAAAAACAGCGAAAGATGGAGAGTGGTGGGAAGAGAAGTGGTGACAGGGACCAAGAAGTGTACTTGTTAAGGGTAAGAGTTTTGGAGCCAGACTTCCTCAATTCACATCTCAGCCTGGCTACCACTTTCTGTGTGATTTTGTTGTTGTTGTTGTAATGTGCTGTGGAGTGGGACGTGACTCATAGCATCCTCTCCTTGGGTTTCTGAGGCAGTATCACTATGGATTGCCCAACCTTCCTTTCAAGCAGTGGCTGGTGGGTTTGAACTGCCAGCCTTCTGGTTGGCAGTCAAATGCCTTAGGCACTATGCTACCAGAGCTTCCCTCTGTGTGATTTTAGTTTAGTTAAGTTAGTTTCTATGATTCTCACCTGTAAAATGGAAATATTAGCATTGCATGTTTACAGTTGTATAGTTTGGACCCAGCAGAAAGGGCCCGTGAGGCATGAGTGGTCACTGCAATTGACATGTCTCTCTGCCAGTCAAGCTGGGATTCCTGGTGCATTTCTATGCACAATTAAGACATGAGACCATTCCATAATGTACCTAGATAAGCTTCTTCCTCTACTTTGTACAAAGACACTGTATACCAAAGATAACCCTATCTGAACACTGGCTGCATGTTAAGTCATTTAATCCTCCCAACAGAGAAGGTATGGAGTAATATGTTAATAATAGCAACAGGGCTATAATACTTACCATGCTAACACAAGCATATTTGTTGTTGTTACATGTCATTGAGTGGTTCTGACTCATCGTGACCTTATGTACAACAAAACAAAACATTGCCCAGTCCTGAACCCTTCTCACAATTATTGCTATGCTTGGGTCCATCATTGCAACCATTGTGTCAATCCACCTCTTTAAGGGTCTTTATATTTTCACTGACTCTATATTTTACCAAGGAGGTCTTGTAGTATAGTGGGTAGGGCATTTGGCTACTAAACACAAGGTTGACACTCACTGGCTGCTATGTAGGAGGAAGGTGAGGCAATCTACTTCCATTAAGATTTACAGCCTTGGAAACCCAATGGGGTTCACTATGAGATGAAATAGACTCTGTGGCAGAGGGTTTGGCTTGGTTTTTATACTTTGCCAAATGTGACATCCTCTTCCAGGGAATGGTTATTTTCTGATAGCATGACCAAAGTAAAAGAGATGAAGTCTGGTCATTCTCACTTCTAAGAAGCATTCCAGTTCTATTCCTTCCAAGACAGAAAGAATCAAAAGAAAATGCAAGGAATGCACAGAGTCATTGTACCAAAAAGAATTAGTTGATATTCAACCACTTCAAATGATAATGTATGATAAAGAAACTATGGTGATAAAGGAAGACGTCCAAGCTACACTGAAGGAATTGATGAAAAACAAGGCTCTAGGAACTGGCAGAATGCCCATTAACATGTTTCAACAAATGGATGCAGTGCTGGAAGTGCTCACCCATTTGTGCCAAAAAAATTTGAAAGATAGCTACCTGGCCAAACAATTGGACGAGATCCATACTTGCACACATTCCGAAGAAAGAGGATTCAATAGAATGTGAGAATTATCAAACCACATCATTAATATCACATTCAAATAAAAATTTTCTGAAGATAATTCAAAGATGGTTTCATCACTATACTGAGAGGGAACTACCAGAAATGCAAGCTGGATTCACAATAAGACATGGAAGTAAGAGTTGCTGATGTCGGATGGATCTTGACTGAATGCAAAGAACACTAGACAGATATTTACCTGTGATTTACTCATTATGCAAAGGCCTGTGACTCTGTGGACCATAAAAATAACCTTAGATGACATTAGAAAGAATGAGAATTCCAAAGAATTGTGCTCATGAAGAAATGTACATACACCAAGAGGCAGTCATTTGAACAAAACAAGGGAATACTACATGGTTTACAATTAGGAAAGGTGTGTCCCAGGGTTGTATAGTTTCACCATAGTTACTCAATTGGTAAACTGAGCAAATAATCTGAATAGCTGGACTATTTGAAGAACACAGCCACCCCTGAGGGAAGACTTATTAACAACCAGCAACAAGCAAGACGCCATAACCTTGCTTGCTGAAAGTGAAGAAGACTTGCAGCACTTACTGATGAAGATCAAAGGCTACTGCCTTCAGTTTGGATTATATTTCAACATAAAGAAAACAAAACTCTTCACAACTGGGGCCAGTAAGCAATGCCATGATAAATGGAGAAAAGATTGAAATTGTCAAGGACTTAATTTTATTTGGATTCACAATCAATACCCATGGAAACAGCAGTCAAGAAACCAATGACATTTCACACTAGGCAAATCTGCTGCAAAAGATCTATTTAAAATGTTATAGAGTAAAGATATCACTTTGAAGACTAAGGTGTGCCTAATCCAAGCCGTAGTGTTTTGAATCACCTCATATGCATGTGAAAGCTGGACAATGAATAAGGAAGACTGAAGAAGAATTTATGCATTTGAGTTGTGGTATTGGTGAATAATATGGTCTGTACTATGAACTGCCACAGGAAGGAAAAAATCTGTCTTGAACACACAAATATAGTCCAAGTAAATTAGTTGACTCATATTGTGGGGGGAAAATAAATAAATAAAAAAGGGTTTGGTTAATTTTCTTCATAAGATTGAAAAACTACAAAGTTTATTAAAATATATCTTCTTTATCAGAGTTCACAACACTTGATTACTGTTACTTTTCACATAAGCTAATCTGTCAAAAATTAATTAAAAGTACAATCTATTATAAGAAAGATAAAGAGTGACCTTGCCTGGGAAACAGAAACAAATTACTGTTAGCTTTGTTATTTTTGTTGTTGTTGTTGCATGGCAAATACGGTATTTCAAAAAAATTGTCTGAAGAATTGTTTGGAGATCTCAGGTAAAATGACCTCCCTTCAGAAGAGATTGACATTTGTTTCTGTGACACACCTCTCAGAGGCGCCAGCATGCCGTGGTTTCCAGACTCAATCATGGGGACTGAGGTTTGGGGCTATGGCTAGATTACCCTCATGTCCACCAGTTTACCAGTTGCCGTAGACCTGACTCTGATCCATGTGACCCCATATGTGTCAAAACAGAGCTGTGCTCCTTAGGGTTTCCATGGCTGATCTCGCATCCAGTCTTTCTTCTGAGGTGTTGGTGGACTCAAATCCCTAAGCTTTCAGGCAGCAGCTGAGCCCAGGAGCCGTACTTCTAAGGGCGTTGTTTTTTTTTTTTTTTTTTACCAAAACACAGAGTGTTTATCATCAACAGTTGGGTGGCTGTGCATATTAAATTTTATCATCCTAATCCCATGTGACTGTCAAACATGTTGCTCAGATTTATAGGATCTCAGCCTCCTAGTTCAGAATGGAAGAGCATTTGTCTTGAGGTTTCCATCTTCTTTCAGATCTTGGCCAGGTAACGGTTCATTAAAGTCTCAGTGTTGTTTATGCTTTGCCTAGGATTCTTATCAACAAGGTTGTTTGGAATTTTCAACTCCACTGAACTAAGGACAAATGTTTCACACTTTCTGTTATTTTAAGCATTTTTCTATTTCTTAATGGATTACTGTTGAGTCCATTCTGATACATGGTGGCCCTATGTGGGTCAAAATAGGACTGAAATCCAGAGGAGGGAGCTGTGGTGGCATAGTGCCTAAGGCACTTGACTGCTAACCAGAAGGCTGGCGGTTCAAACCCACCAGCCACTCCCCAGAAGGAAGGTTGGGCAATCTACTTCCGTAGTGATACCACCATGGAAACACAAGGAGGGGTCGCTATGAGTCGGGTCTGACTTGACGGCAGTGGGATAGTCCTATGGAAGTAGATTCCAAGTTCTTCCTTCCATGGTGGGGCTGGATGGTTTGGAACCACTGAACTCCAGTTAGTTAGTAGCCAGGTGTAAACTCTAGGGGCGACCCAGGGACCTTTCCATTTCTTAGGCAGAATAAATTGTCTTGGAATGTTAGTACCTATGGATGGAGGTCAGGCAAATCAAGGTTTCCTGCATAAAATCAGCAAAGAAAACTAAATTCTGGTGGATCTTTTAGTCATTATATTTGGACTGCAGCCATTCTGATTCTAATGAGAGTCATTAAAACAATATTAAACTCTAAGACATGATCCTAAATTCAGTCCTATAAGAAAATATAATTATTAGAAGAAAATATTCATTAATTCATTGACTTATTCATTTATCAGAAAATTATTATTGAGTGCTACTTTTCATTAGTCACTGAAGTGGGCACTGGTGTGTTAGCAGATAACTAGCCTGATATGAACTTGTCCTCCTTAAGACAGTGTAAAATTAAGCATGGCGTGAAGTGTGTGTTTCATTTTCCTGAGTGGTAAAGAGTTATTAGTGATGGAGTTTCCATTTTAAATTTTATATAGAACTTACAAATCTTTTAGTAAAATGTTCTTTTCCTTCAGAAAAGGAGAAAGGTGCTGAATGATAATCAATGAATTCCCCAAAGTTTCAAGGGCAGTAGGTGGATGAATATAGAACAAAGCTCTTCCTTCTGTTCACAGAAAGGTTCACAAAAGTGTCTTTAATCAATGAGGGCTTTAGACCATCTTCAGAAATACTTTTTAGACATTGGAAATAATGATACAGGCTTTGAACACAGAGACATAATGGCTAAAATTCTATTTCCTTATGTGACTTCTAAAATTTAACAATAATTTAAAAAATACAATTTACACGAATCTGGTCCACTATGATCAATGTAATATACTTCTATCCAATTGAACTTGGAAATGGTTGTATGCCCCATGCATGAGAAATTGAAATGTCATCTATGTTAAATATTCCAAGGGAGCTCTGGTAGTGTAGTGCCCAAGGCACTTGACTGCTAACCAGAAGGCTGGAGGTTCAAACCCACCAGCCAATCCTCAGAAGGAAGATGAGGCAATCTACTTCCATAGTGATACTGCCTCAGAAACCCAAGAAGGGGTCTCTATGAGTCGGGTCTGACTCGAAGGCACAGAACAACAACAATGACAACAACAAATTTACAAATATATCAAGAACAATTTTCCCCCAAATTATATGTTGTTAAGTGCTGTTGAGTCAGCTTCAACTCATAACCACTCCATGTGCAACAGAAAGAAGCACTGCCCATTCTGCACCATCGTCATCAGCCTTGCTGTGCTTGAGCCCATCTGTGGTGGTTAAGGTTGTGTGTCAATTTGGCTGGGCCTGGTTGAGTGGCTGGACAGCTGGTGGTAGGCAGTTATTCCCCATGATGAGACTAGCAATCAATTCCATGCATGGTGGGATTTACCACAAGAAGCTGAGTAGATGCTTTAGGGATGTGTTCTGCTTTCCATATATAAGCATGAGCTTTGGGAATGGTCTCTATCTTTTTGGCACACTTGAACCCTACATGTAGCCAAGTCATCATTTAGTAGCCTGCCATGCTCTGCTATCTTGGGACTTTAAAAAGATTTGAATTAGTGGCCTGTCGCATGGTTTGGTAACATGGGGACTATGCCTTTTTAATTGTTGACCTTGGATTTGTCAGCCTCAGCAGCCAGCAGCTTCCTGAGTGAAGAAATCCTGACTTCAGTGGGCTGGGAGTCTGAGGCAGAGCTGAAGCCAAGGTCAAGGGGCTTTCACCCAGCTCCTAGAGCGTGGCACTTTGAACTCAGATTTCTAGCCTTTAAAACTGTAAGAGAATAAACTCCTGTTTGTTAAAGCCATCCCATTTGTGGTATATTCTTGTCAGAGAAGCACTAGATAACCAAAACACCATTAGTGCAGCCACTGTGTCAATCCATTTTCTTGAAAATCTTCCCCTTTTTCGCTGACTCACCATTTTACCAAGCATATCTTTCTCCAGGGAATGGTCCCATCTGACAATAGGATCAAAGCAGGTGAGAGGAAGTCTGGCCGTTTTTGCTTCCAAGGGCATTCCACCTGCACTTCTTCAAGGAAAGATTTGTTCTGGTAGTCCATGACATTGTTAGTAATCTTCACCAAAATCACAATTCAAAAGCATCCACTCTTCTTCAGTCTTCCTTATGCATAGTCCAGCTTTCACATGCAAATGAGGTGATTGAAAATACCATGACTTGGGTAGTCTCACCTTAGCCTTCACAGTGACATCTTCGCACTTCAGCACTTTAAAGAGGTCTTTGCAGGAGATTTACCCAGTGCAGTAGTATGATGTTTGATTTCTTGACTGTTGGCTTCTATGTGTGTTGATTATGGATCCAAGTAAAATTAAATCTTTGACAACTTCAGTCTGTTCTCCATTAATTGTGATGCTGCTTATTGAACCACTTGTGAGGATTTTTGTTTTCTACATGTTGATGGCTAATCCATATGAAGACTGTAGACTTTGATCTTTTTCACTAAGTGCTTCAAGTCTTCTTCATTTTCAGCAAGTAAAGTTGTATTATCTGCATATCATAGGTTGCTAATGAATCTTCCCCAATCCTTTTGTACTGTTCTTCTTCATATAGTCCAGTTTCTCAGACTATTTGCTCAACATACAGATTGAATCACTCACTGCTGTTGAGTTGGATCCGACTCATAGTGACCCCTCCTTGGGTTTCTGAGGCAGTATCACTACAGAAGTAGATTGCCCAATCTTCCTTCTGAGGCAGATTGAATAAGTATGGTGAAAGGATACAACCCTGACACACCCTTCCTGATTTGAAACCAGACATTATCCACTTGTTCTGTTCAAATGACAGCCTCTTGGTCTGCGTACACATTCCTCATGAGCACATAAGCATTCTGGAATTCCCATTCTTCACAATGTTATCCACAATTTGTTATGATCCATACAGTCAAATGTTTCATAGTCAATAAAACACAAGTAAATATCTTTCTGGTATTCTTTGCTTTCAGCTAGGATCCATCTGACACCTGCAATGATATCCCTCATTTCATGTCCTCTTCTAAATCCAGCTTGTGTTTCTGGAAGTTCTCTGTAATATACTGCTGTGATCTTTTTGGAATTCTCCTGGGCAAAATTTTATTTGCATATGATATTAATGTCAGATCCGACTCAATGGCAGTGAGTTTTTTTGTTTGTTTTATGATATTAATAATATTGTTCAATAATTATCACATTCTGTAGGATTACCTTTCTTTGGAATGGGTACAAATATGGATCTGTTCCAGTCAGTTGGCCAGGTAGCTGTCTTCCTAATTTCATGGCATAGATAAGACAGTACCTCCAGAGCTGCATCCATTTGTTGAAACATCTCAATGAGTATCATCAATTCCTGGAGCCTTCTTTTTCAACAATTACCTCAGTTATGCTTTTTCTTCTTCCTTCAATGCCATTGGTCCTTGATCAATGCCACCTCTTGAAATGGTGAACATCTACCAATTCTTTTTTGTACAGTGACTCTGTGTAGTCTTTCCTTTTTTTTCTTGATATTCCATGCATTATTCAATATTTTGCTCATAAAACTTTTAATATTAGTATTTGAGGCTTGATTTTTTTCTTCAGTTCTTTTAGCTTGAGAAACACTGAGCATGTTATTCCCTTTCAGGGTTTCAACTCCAGGTCTTTTCACATTTCATTGTGACAATTTATTTTGTCTTCTCAAACTGCTTTTTGAAATCTTCTGTTCACCTCTTTTATCTTGTAATTTCTTGCATTTAGTTTAGCTACTCTCCATTCAAGAGCAAGTTTTGGAGTCTCTTTTGACATCCATTTTGTTCTTTTCTTCCTTTTCTGTCTGTTTAGTGATCTTTTGCTTTCTTCATG
>NW_006922309.1:808182-815082 GCF_000298275.1 Orycteropus afer afer | reverse complement strand
AAGAACATGCTCTTTATTTCTCAAGCTGAAAGAACTGAAGAAAGAAAATCAAGCCTCAAGTTGCAATATTGAAAGATTCTATGGGCAAAATATTGAACGATGTAGGAAACATCAAAAGAAGATGGAAGGAATACAGTCACTATACCAAAATGAATTGGTCAATTTTCATCCATTTCAGGATGTGGCATATGATCAAGAACCAATGGTATTGAAGGAAGAAGTCAAAGCTGCACTGAAGGAATTGGTGAAGAACAAAGCTCCAGAAATTGACAGAATACCCATTGAGATGTTTCAACAAACGATGTCACACTAAGGATACTCACTTGTCTGTATCAAGAAATTTAGAAGACAGCTTCCTGGCCAACTGACTGGAAGATATCCATATTTATACCCATTCCAAAGAAAGGGGATCCCACAGGATGTGGAAATTATTGACCAATATCATTAACACCACATGCAAGTAATATCTTACTGAATATAATTCAAAAACTGTTGCAGCTATATATTGACAGAGAACTTCCAGAAATGCAAATTGGATTCAGAAGATGACATAGAAAGAAGGATATCATTGCTGATGTTAGATGGATCTTGGCTGGAAGCAAAGGGTCTCAAAAGGATGGATTGACACAGTGGCTGCATTGATGGGCTCAAGTACAGCAGGGAGAGTGAGGCTGCCACAGGACCAGGCAGGGTTTCATTCTGTTTTATATAAGGTCACTATGAGTTAGAGCTCTGGTAGTGCAGGGCCTAAAGCACTTGATTGCTAACCAGAAAGCTGGCAGTTTAAAGCCACCAGCCACTTCTCAGAAGGAAGATGAGGCAATCTACTTCTGTAGTGATGTTGTTGTTGTTGTTATGTGCCATCGAGTCGGACCTGACTCATAAAGACCCTTCCTTGGGTTTCTGAGTCAGTATCACTACAGAAGTAGATATATTGCCTTGGAAACCCAAGGAAGGGTCGCCAAGAGTTGGGTCCGACTCGACGGCACATAACAACAATGACAATGAGTTGGAGATAATTCGAGGGCAACTTAAAACAACAACAACATACAGGAGCCCTGGGGGTACAACAGTGAAAGTACTCAACTGGAAACAAAAAAGTCAGCTGTTTGAATCCACAGCTGCTCTGCTATAGAAAGATGTGACATTCTGCTTCCATAGAGATTACAGGCTTGGAAACTTTTTTCTCTGTTCTACAGTGTTGCTATAAAGTGTTCTGGCTTCATGGTCGGTAAGGCATTGGGCTGCTAACCAGAAAGTTTGTGGTCAAATCCACCAGCTGCTCCATGGGAGGAAGATTAGGTAATATACTTCCTTAAAGATTACAACCTTGGAAACCCAATGGGGGTCACTGTGAATTGGAATTGACCCCACAGCAGTGAATTTGGTTTGAATTTGTGGTATCAGCTGTACTTCTATACCAGCAGATTTGTTGAGATTTTCATTACACTGGGATCCAAAATCAATGCTCATGGAAACAGTAGTCAAGAACTCAAATGACATATTCCATGGGACAAATCTGCAAGAGATTTCTTTGAAGTGTTAAAGAGCAAAGATGTCAGCTTGAAGACTAATGTGTACCTGACCCAAGCCATAGCAATTTTCAATAGCCTTGTATGCATATGAGTTAAAAAATACTGAAGAATTGATGCATTTGAATTGCGGTGTTGGCAAAGAATACTTAAAATACCATGAATTGCTAGAAGAACAAAAAAATCTGTCTTGGAGCAAGTACAGCTGGAATGATCCTTAGAAGTGGCAATGGCCAGACTGTCTCTCATACTTTGGTTATGTTATCAGAAGAGACCAGTCCCTGAAGAGCAATATCATGCTTGGAAAAGAAGAGAGTCAGCGACAAAGGGTGAGACCCTCAATGAGATGGATTGACACAATGTCTGTGACAATGGGCTCCTGCAAGGCCATGTTTGTGAGGATGGCTCAAGATGAGGCAGTGTTTTGTTCTGGCACATAGGTTGTCTGTGATTTAGAACTGATTGGATGGTACTTAAAAACAATAACATACATCTTTAGCATTTTTTCCTATAGTTGTTTGATAGATCAATCAGTTCTATTTACATATTCTTAGTTAAATTCTTATTGTTTTGCTTTGATAATAAAGTGACACTTTAAATTTTTTATTACAAATTGTTGTTTTGTAACATTTTAAGTGAAATAAAGTAGAAGTGAAATGAAAAAGAAGTGATGTATTGATCAGAAATCAACATAAAAAAAAAAAGAGCCATTAAAAAAAATTTAACAACATTTACACAAGGTTGATACATCAAACTATGTATTGGACCAAAGTTTCCAAATCATGTTTTACAGTGAATGAAGTCCTGGCATTTCTAGTAATTAGCAGCTCACATAATTGGAGAAGGAAAAAAATGAAGTGTTACAATGACTCCAAGAGAAATGGTCAATTATTGGGACTGTAATAATTCTGGATATTCAGCAGCAGAGTTATCTCCCTCTTCCATATTTAAGTGAGGAGTTGTAATGATGTGCACATTGAACTTCATAAAATGATCCAGTTTGCTAAAATATGAAGAAAAGGACAATCCATCCTACTTCTAAAAAAAAAAAACATGGGAACTGCAATTTTGGACCTGGATTCATATTCCAAATGACATATTAAAAAACATAAGGATGCAAAATTAATTGGAAGAATTGGAAAAAGTCTAAAATTAACTAGTTTTTGTCCCAGGGTGATAACTCCTAAGGACATTTTAAAAGGGCCTTTGTATCACAATCCCTAGTGAAATCTGTGAAAAGAAACTACAGTTGCAATAATAATAATAATAATAATAAGTGAATGCAAGCTCTGTGGTTTTCCAGAATACAATACTGCCAGAAAAAAATGAAATAAATAGACATTAGGATTTTAGCTCAAAATACAATAGTTATGTGAGTCAATGTAACAAATTACTTATATTTTACTTTGTATACATCAATAAATATCCCATTCTTTCCTCTGATTCTCATGACCTTCACTTATTTCTGGAAAAAAAATTATGTGTTTCCAGTGATTTCATTATTGAAGCAATGAAGGAATGTGTTACAATATCATCATGCTTGATGAAAAGAAATTTGAACTATGCATTATTGAGAATTCTCATTTTCTAAATCTCTCACAAGCCACTTGAGATTCCTAGCATCTTTATTTCTTTCTGTTTGTTCTCTCTTGGCATATCCAGAAACCGGTGAGGAATTCCTACAGAAATAAACTTTTTTTCCGTACACACATTAAAGTGGCAACTTTTTAAGGACCCCTAAGCTTGGGAGCTCTGGTAGCATAATGGCTAAGACACTTGCCTGCTAACCAGACGGCTGGCGTTCAAACCCACCAGCCACTCGTTGGAAGGAAGGTTGGGCAATCCTACTTCCGTAGTGATACTTCCTCAGAAACCCAAGGAGGGGTCACTATGAGTCGGGGCCGACTCGACGGCACATAACAGCAAGCTTGAAGAAGACAGATAGCTCCTTCTTCTTCCTTTGAGAAACTCTGAAAAGAAAGCAGCAAATATTTTACTTCTTTACTTAATTGCCTTCCCATGTTCACAAGGTAAGCAGAAGAAATTATACTCAAAAAATGAAGACTGTCAATGGTTGATTTCTGTAATACACAACATTTATGCTTTCCAAAACATATTTTAAAAAGTATTATACCACATCTGGCTTCAAGTAAGAAATAATACCAAAACAAAACAAACAACAACAACAACAACAAAAACAGAGTGACTGCTGTCAAGTCGATTTGACTCATAGTGACCCCTCCTTGGGTTTCCGAGGCAGTGTCTCTACAGAAGTAGATTGCCCAATCTTCCTTCCGAGAAGTGGCTGGTGGGTTTGAACGGTCAGCCTTCTGGTTAGCAGTCAAGTGCCTTAGGCAGATGACACCAGAGCTCCTAAGAGGCAGTAGAGCTATGAAAATAAAAATAAATAAATAAAACATTATTTTAGTATAGCATAGTAGAAAAAACATAGGAATGTAACTAATTGTAATTCTTAGCTTTTGTTGTTATTGTTAGGTGCTGTCAAGTTGTCTCCAACTTATACTGACCCTATGTACAACTGAAAAAAGCACTGACCAATCCTGCCCCATCCTCACAATCCTTGCTGAGCCCCATCACTGCAGCCACTGTGTCTATCCATCTTATTGAGAGTCTTCTTCATTATCACTGACTCCAACTTTACCAAACATGATATCTTTCTCCAGGAAATGGTGCCTGTTGACAACATGACCAAAGTAAGTGAGACAGAGTCTGGCCATTCTCACATCCAAGGAGCATTCCAATTGCACTTTTACCAAGACAGATCTATTAGCTTTTAGGATATTGTTTTTTCTCCTTTGAAAAGGGACACTGTATACTCAGATAAACTAGTTTATATATAGGATCCGCTAGTTTCCTCTAGACGTTTTCTGACAAAGCCACCTCATTTTGACCAATTTCTTTCCTTAGTTATGTATTAGTTTCCTGCCATTGAAGAGAGTGCATAACAAGGGTATTTAGGAAGAGTGAAGCATATGAACAGAGGTACAGTCTAGCACTAATGAGTGAATTTGTCATGAGCTATGTTGCTATGATGCTGAAAGCTATGGGATCGGTGTTTCAAATACCTCAGGTGGACAGATTTCAGCAGAACTTGTAGAATAAGACAGACTTGGAAGAAGGACAGGATCATCTACTCCTAAAAAAGTTGGCCACAGAAAACCTTACAAATAGCAGTGAAATGCTTGATATGTTACTGGAAAACGTTATGAATAGCAGTGAATTATTGTCTGATATACTGCCCAAAGATGAGCACCTTAGGTTGGAAGGCACTCAAAATAGAACTGGGGAAAAGTTGATTTTAATAATGTGGGTAGAGAAGGCTTTTGGGACTTTCCATTGATGATGTGGCATGACTCAAAAAGAGAAGAGACAATCAAAAGAAGGAATGTACGAAGTATGAATCTAAGAACATTGGAAGCTGTCAAAAAAGAAATGGAATGAAAAAGGATTGGAATCCTAGCCATTAGTGAGCTGGAATGGACTGGTATCAACCATTTTGAAGCAGACAATCATAGGGTCTACTATGCTTGGAATGACAAATTGAAGAGGAATGGCATTGCATTCCTCATCAAAAAAAAAACATGTCGAAATGACCCTAAAGTAGTACAATGCTGTCAGGAATAGGATAATATCCATGTACCTACAATGAAGACCATTTAATACTGTTATTCAAATTTATGCACAAACTACTAAAACTACAGGTGAAGAAATTAAAGATTTTTACCAACTTCTGCAGCCTGAAATTGACCAAATAGACAACCAAAGTGTATTGATAATTACTGGAGATTGGAGTGCAATACTTGGGATCAAAGAAGCATTGCTATTTGGAAAATGTGGACTTGGTGACAGAAATGACTCTGGAGACCACAAGATGATTTTTTCAAGACCAATGACATATTTGTTGTAAATACCTTTTTTTTTTCAACAACATAAGTGGCAACTAAATACATGGATTTGTTGTGGTTAAGTTTGTGTGTCAACTTGGCTGGGCCTGGTTGAGTGGTTGGGCAGCTGAAAATAGTTATTCCCTGAGGTGATATTACTAATTAACTTCATGGTGGAATCTATTGGAGCAGCTTAGTAGCTGCTTTGGATATGTGGTCTGCTTCCTGTATATAAGAAACAGCTTTGGGAATGGTTTCTAGCTTATGGCATGCTTCAACACTGCATGTAGCCATGGCATTGTTCAGCAGCCTGTCAACCTTGGGACTTTCAATGGACTTGAATTAATGGCCTGCCATGTGGTTTGGTAACATTGGGACTGTGCCTTTTCACTTGTCAACCTTAGGCTTGTCAGTCTCAGCAGCCAGCAGCTGTGTGAATGAAGAAAAGCTTCTAATGCCAGTGGGCTTGGAGCAGGAGACAAAGCTGAAACCCAAGGTTGAGGGACTTTCACCGAGGCCCTAGACTCTGGCACTTTGAAATTGGGTAAAGCCTCTAAATTGTAAGAATAAACTCCTGTTTGTTAAGGCCATCCCAATTTGTGGTATAAATTCTTGTCAGAGAGGTACTAGCTAACCAGAACAGATCTCACCAGATGGAATACACAGGCATCAAATCAGGATACATCTGTGGAAAGAGAAGATAGAAAACACAATATAAACAGTCATGAGCAGGCCAGGAGCTACTTTGGAACATACCATCAATTGCTCATATGCAAGTTCAAGTTGAAGCTGAAGAAAATTAAAACTAATCTATGAGAGCCAAAATATGACCTTGATTATATCCTACTTGAATTTAGAGTTCATCTAGAATAGATTTGGTGCATTATACACCAATGACCAAAGATCATATGAATCTAGCCATTCTTACTTCTAAGGAACATTCCAGCCTCATCCTTCCAATATAGGAAGCATCAAAGGAGATGGAAAGAATACACAGAGTCACTGTTCCAAAAAGAATTGGTCAACATTTGACCATTGCAGGAGGTAGTATATGATCAAAACCTGACAATATTGAAGGAATAAGTCCAAGCTGCATTGAAGGAATAGGCAACAAACAAACAAACAAACAAACAAACAAGGCTCCAGGAATTGACAGAATATCTTCTGAGATGTTCCAGCAAACAGATGCAGCACTGGAAGCACTCAATCAGTTAGGCCAAGAAATTCGAAAGACAGTTACCTGGTTGACCTACTAGAAGATGTCAATTTTTGTGCAGTTTCCAAAGAATGGTGATCCAAAAGGATGAGGAAATTATCAAACAATATTATAACTATCACATGCAAGTAAAATTATGCTGAAGATATTTAAAAGACAGGAGTACATTGATAGGAAATTTACAAAAATGCAAGCTGGATTCAGAAAAAGGCATGGAATGAGGGTTATCATTGCTGATATCAGGAGG
>NW_006922309.1:806543-807472 GCF_000298275.1 Orycteropus afer afer | reverse complement strand
GAGGCTGGTGAGTTTGAACCACCAGCTTTCTGGTTAGAAGTCAAGTGCCTTAGGCACTACAAAATAGATAGTAAATAAAAATATCAGATATCCATTGTTCCAGTAATGCTGCATAAGAAAACCACTATACAACATTGTTATGAATCTATGAATGTCTGGAGGTTTTGACTATGTCAACCTTGACTCCTCACAGCTGGTCTTGATCACGTGCCTATAACCAGCTGACCCACCAGCTGGAGGCAGATCCATTAGAATGGCCTTACCTGGGAATGTTTATTTTTGCTACAAATGGTGTCTCACCAATAGGGTACCTGAGTCTTGTTCTCATGATGAAGACTGGATTACATGAAACCTGGTTGATATGCATAGCTTTTATGAGGCCTAGGGACAGAATTGCTGCAAAATTATTATTATTTCATTCTATTGGTCAAAGGAAGTCACAAGGCTAGCTTGTATTTTAGGCACAACATAACCACTAATTGTTGTTTATTTGGTTCCATTAATTCAATCTTCTACTATGTGTACACTAAAGTTAAGTTAAATTCTGCTAACATTTTATTTAATAGCAGATACCTTTCAATAATAATGATGAAAATGACCCAGGTTCTGTTCACAACTATCCCATACCACAAAACATTATTCTAAAATAGACTAAGCAGAACAATAAATGGAATAAAACATTGAAATAACCCTTGAAAATAAAAATACATTTTTAAAGAAATTTTAAAAAATACATTAAGAAGATTAAATTATAATTTAATAGATCTTACAAAAAACATGATCAACAGAAAGACAATTTAAATTAGAATTACTTCTAATGATTGCTTCTTGGAATAAATTATTTGATTCTCAACTTCTTTTGAAAGGCTAAATATAAGACTAATAAGGCATGGCTGTGGCTTAGTTCCACCACTTCTCTGTCAGTTTGT
>NW_006922309.1:804111-805532 GCF_000298275.1 Orycteropus afer afer | reverse complement strand
TTTTCCACAACATAAACAGTGGTTACACATGCAGACTTCACCTGATGGAATACCTAGGAATCAGATTGAGTACATTTGTGGAAAGAGGCAATGGGGAACTCAATATCTTCAGCCAAAACCAGGCAAGGAGCTGATTGTGGAACAGACTATCAACATGCAAGTTCAACTTGAAGACAATTAAAACAAATTCACAAGACCAAAATATGACATTGTTTATATCCATCCTGAATTTACAGACCTTTTAAAGAGTAGAGTTGATGTGTTGAACACTAATGACCAAAAATCAGAGGAATTTTGGATGACGTTAAGAACATCACATATGAAGAAAGCAAAGGGTCATTAAAAAGACAGGAAACAATGAAAAGACCAAAATACATGTCAGAAGAGACTCTGAATCTTCTCTTGAATTGAAATTAGCTAAAGCAAATGGAAGAAATAACAAGATAAAAGAGCTGAACAGAAGATTTCAAAGAGCAACTCAAGAAGACAAAGTAAATTACTATAATGAAATATGCAAAGACCTGGAATTAGAAAAACAAAAGGAAAGAACACACTCAGCATTTCTCAAGCTGAAAGAACTGAAGAAAAATTTAACCTTTGACTTGTAATATTGAAAGATTCTATGGGCAAAATATTGAATGATGCAGGAAACATCAAAAGGAGATGAAAGGAATACACAGAATCACTGTACCAAAAATAATTGGTCGATGTTCATCCCTTTCAGGAGGTAGCATATGATGAAGAACCAATGGTACTAAAGGAAGTTCAAGCTGCATTGAAAGAATTGGTGAAAAACAGGGCTCCAGGAATTGATGGGGTACCCACTGAGATGTTTTATCAAATGAATATGACACTAGAGGCACTCAATAGTCTATGCCAAGAAATTTGGAAGACTGCTACCTGGCCAAATAACTGGAAGAGATCCATATTTGTACCCATTCCAAAGAAAAGTCATCCCATAGAATGTGGAATTATCAAAAATTATTAATATTACATACAAGTAAAATCTTACTGAGGACAATTCAAAAATTGTTGCACCAGTATAATGACAGAGAACTTCCAGATATGCACGCTGGATTCAAAACAGGATGTGGAATGAGTGGTATCATTGCTGATGTAAAATGGATCTTGGCTGAAAACAAAGAATACCAGAAAGATGTTTGCTTGTGTTTTATTGACTATGCAAAAGGATTTGATTGTGTGGGTCATAACATATTATAGATAACATCGAGAAGAATGGGAATTCCCAGAACACTTAATTGTGCTCATGAGAAACCTGTACACAGATCAGGAGGCTATTGGGAAGAAGTGAGTTAGGGTTGTACCCTTTCACCATGCTTATTCAATATGTATACTGAGCAAATAATCTGAGAAGCTGGACTATGTGAAAAATGCAGCATCAGGATTGGAGGTAGAGTCAT
>NW_006922309.1:795844-803211 GCF_000298275.1 Orycteropus afer afer | reverse complement strand
CCATAATTGTTTATTTCTATTATTCCACACTTAATCATGCTAACATTTACAAGGGGAAGATCATCATAAATGTCTCTCAACTCTAATAAGACCATGCAGGGCACTATATTTTTCATAAGTAAATAATCATCATCTGCATTTTTTAAATTGATTTTATTATATAAATTAGTATTATTAATAGACATAGTATTACTACTTCTGTAGTACTACATCCTTGGAAACCCAAGGAGGGGTCGCTATGAGTTGGGTCCAACTCGACGGCACATAACAACAACAACATATAAGTTGAAGCTTACACAACTATTGGAGATACTCAGGTAGAAAAACATATAAGAGGCTGCTAGCTGCAGAGAAACACCTTAAAACAATCAAAAGGGGGAATGAGTTACTTAGAGGCACCAAAGTTGACCTGCATAAAAACTGCAGGTTGACTACTCTGTAGGTGTTTGTCAGTCTATTCTCATCAAAGAGTACAGCCAAAATTCTGATGATTGGTCTGGTGTCACTGTTAGCCTTCATGAGTAGGATCAGGAAGAAGAAATTGATACAATATACAGGGGAACAAGAATGAAAAATTTGGAACAGTAGGTAATGTAGGCACTTCTGCATCTGCCAGTACACAAAAGTCTTCAATGGCCTTCACAGAGTGATGAACACATTTTTTGTATCTTTATTTCAAATCTTATGCAAATTATCCTTAACCCATTCTAGCCTATCATCCTACAGGGGAGGAGATTCTGAGAAACACAGTACCAGGTAGATCCAATGCACCAATTGTAAATTTGCTTCCATTCAAACTTCCCTTAATTATATATTTTACATTCATTTTAAATAAATAATAAAACAACTTGTTTTGTTTCACATTTGTATGAGTTATATCACATGTATAAGTCTGAGAAATTACCATCATATTTAGGAAACAGGTTTATCCCAAAACCCCAGAACACTCTCTCATGCTACCTCTCATAGATAAAACATTGCCAACCATAAGTTAAGCCTCTGGCAAACAATGGAGACATACAGATACTGGCTTCTTTCACTCTGCATAATGCCTTTGAGATTCATTCAAATTATTGTGTGTATCATGTCTTGATTCATTTTCATTACTGAGTCATGTTCTATTGTGTACTCATTACGAGTTCAAGAAATTTTGTTTCCATTATGGGTCAGTAAAGTATTTGTTAGTTTTTCTTTTGAATGCCCTGTTTCCTGTTCTTCATATGTCTTATGATGTTTAGTTGAACACAGAAAATTTGAATGTTATAATACAGTGACTCCAAAAATCGGGTTCTCCCTCTTCCCTTCTATTAACTGCCTTACTTTGGTTTTTTGATAGTTGGAGGCTGTCACAGTACATCAGATAAATGTCTATTCCAAAACATTTAGCAGAGTGTACTCCTTGTTTTGTGTCATCAGTTATGTGTAAACTTGGCTGGGCCTGATTGAGTGGCTGGGAATGGGATGTAGTGATTCCCCCTGGGGAGACTGGTCATCAACTCCATGGCGGAATCTACTGGAGCAGCTGAGCAGCTGCTTTAGGGATGTGGGCTGCTTAACTTTGAGGAAGGTCTCTAGCTTTTTGGCCAACTCATTCAACAGCCTGCCAAGCCCTGCCAATCTTGGTACGTTTTCTGGACTTGAGTTAGTGGCCTGCTGTGTTGTTTGGTAATATTGAGACTGTTCTTTTTTTCTTGTCGACCTTGGGTTTGTCAGCCTCAGCAGCCAGCAGCTGCCTGAGTGAAGAAAAGCCTGCAGCGCAGTGGGCCGGGAACAGGAGGCAGAGCTGAAGCCAAGGTCGAGGGGCTTTCACCCAGCCCCTAGAGCCTGGCACTTTCAATTCAGACTTTTAGTCTCCAAAATTGTAAGGGAATAAATCCCTGCTTGTTTGAGCTATCTTATTTGTGATATTTTGTGTTAGAGCAGCATGAAGTAACCAAAACCTCACTAAAGTCCCTGTTCCTTTGGCTTGTATTCAACTAGTGTTTTGAGAGAGATTCCTTAAACACTAGTAAACCAAAACCAAAACCCTACTCATTGCCTTTGAGTCAATCTCAACTCATAGCAACTCCTCCTTGGGGTTCTGAGGTGATATCTTTGCAGAAGTAGATTGCCCTATCTTCCTTCCAAACAGTGGCTGTTGGGTTTGAACTGCCAGCCTTCAAAATAACACGTACACACATGCACCAAAACAAAAATCTCACTCCTCACAGTCTTTGCAGTTTAGGTCATTGTGGAGCCATTCCTTCAACTCTGCCAGGCTTCCAATGAGTGTGAAGATCAGCTCAAGGTAAAAGTGTGAGGTTTTCTCATGTTTTCACTGAGCACAAAGTTTGTCCAGGGTGTTTCCTTGGCTTTTGAAATTCTCTCTTGTACAAATGTGTGTTTGAATGGTCTAATTTCCTCAAGAAATTCTTGGCTGAGTTTATCATCCAAGGTCTTATGTGTTACATTGCATGTCTCAACCATATTCTTTTCCCTAAATGACAATGACTTAATAATTTGCCTTACAGTGATTTAAAGCAAAAGTGAACACTATGTGTGTGCATGTGTATACATATGTATGTGTGTGTGTGTGTGTCTGTGTTTCTTAACATTGTGTGAGGCAAGTATCTTAATTTTTGACAATTTATACAGAAAGGCCACTATGCTTCTGTCCATTTCTGGTACTGTGGTGGCTTGCTTGTTGTTCTGCTGGAAGCTATGGCACTGGCATTTTAAATCCCAGCAGAATCACTCATCACAGACCGGTTATAATGGAGTTTCCAGACTAAAACTGATAAGGAAGAAGGACAAGACCATTCAGTTCTGAAAAAATTGGTCACTGAACACCTTGTGAATAGCACTCAATCACTGTCAGATATATTATTAGAAAAAAAAAAAAAAGAAAAGAAAAAGAATACCCATGAAACATTGGAATAGTGCTGGAATAAGAGCACCTCAAGATGAAAGGCACTCAATACATGACTAGGGAAGAGCTACCTCCTCAAAGCAGAGTTAACCTTAATGATGTCGATGGAGTAAAGCTTTCAGGGCCTTCATTTGTTGATGGAACGTGACTCATAAAGAAGAAAACAGCTCCAAATATACAATAATAATCAGAATGTGGAAGGTATGATGTATGAAGCTAGTAAAACTGGAATTTGTAAAAAATGAAATGGAATGCATAAAGATTGATATCCTAGACATAACTGAGCTGAAATGGACTGGTTTTGGCCATTTTGAATCAGATGATCACATGGTCTACTACACCAGGAATGACAAATTGAAGAGGAATGTCATCACATTCATTGTCAAAAAGTACACTTCAAGATCTATTCTGAAGTACAATGCTGTCATTGATAGGATGATATCCATAAGCCTACAACAAAGACTACTTTAATACTACTATTATTCAAATATATGCACCAGCCACTAAACCCAAAGATGAAATAATTGAAGACTTGTATTACCAATTTCTACAATCTGCAATTGACCAAACTTGCAGTCAAGATATATGGTTAATTACTGGTGATAAGAATGCAAAAGTTAGAGTATTTTCCCTTGGCGATGGAAATGACACTAAATATCTCATGATAAAATTTTGCAAGACCAACAATTTATTCACTGCAAATACTTTTATCAACAACTTTAATGGCAACTATACACAGGGGCCTTGCTAGACAGAACACACAGGAATCAAATTGACTATATCAGTGGAAAGACGTGATGGAAAAGCCAAAACAAGGCCAGGATCTGACTGTGGAAGAGACCATCAATTGCTCATATGCAAGTTCAAGTTGAAGCTGAAGAAAATTAAAACAAATTCAGGAGAGCCAGAATATGACCTTGATTATATCCCACCTGAATTTAGAGACCATCTCAAGAATAGATTTGATTCATTGAACACCAATGACAGAAGACCAGACAAGTACTGGGGTGACATCAAAAGCATCTTACTTTAAGAAAACAAAAGGTCAGTAAAGATACAGGAAATGAAGAAAAGACCAAAATGGATGTCAGAAGAGACTCTGAAACTTGCTCTTGAATAGATAGTAGTGGAAGTGAATGGAAGAAATGGTGAAATAAAAGAGCTGAACAGAAGATTTCAAAGGGCAGCTTGAAAATACAAAGCAAATTATTGTAGTGACATGCACAAATACCTGGAGGTAGAAAACCAAAAGGGAAGAACATGGTCAGAATTTCTCAAGCTGAAAGAACTGAAGAAAAACTCAAGCCTCAAATTGTAGTATTGAAGCATTCTATGGCCATAATATTGAATGATACAGGAAGCATCAAAAGAAGATGGAAAGAATATGGATCACTATACTTACAACAATTGGCCAATATTCAACCATTTCAGAAAGTAATATTTGATCAAGAACTGATGGTATTGAAGGAAGAAGTCCAAGTTGCACTTAAAGAATTGACAAAAAACAAGGCTCCAGGAATTGTAGGAATACCCATTGAAATATTTCAACATAGGAATACAGCACTGAAAGCACTTACTAATTTATGCCAAGAAATTTGGAAGACAACTACCTGGCCATCCAATTGGAAGCAATCCATATTTGTGCCCATTCCAAAGAAAATGATCCAACAGAATGTAGAAATTATCAGACAATATCGTTAATCTCATGCACAATAAAATTTTGCTGAAGATAACTCAAAAATGGTTGCAGCGGAGCATTAACAGAGAGCA
Source organism: Orycteropus afer afer (assembly GCF_000298275.1). Classification (NCBI taxonomy): domain Eukaryota; kingdom Metazoa; phylum Chordata; class Mammalia; order Tubulidentata; family Orycteropodidae; genus Orycteropus; species Orycteropus afer. Next base: position 798,533 of record NW_006922309.1, on the reverse strand, counting down.
TCAGATATTTAAGCTGAATTCAGAAGAGGGCACATTGCTGTTCTTGTTAGGTGCTGTAGAGTCATCTCTGACTCATAGTGACCCTATGCACAGCAGAAAGAAACACTGCCTATTCTTGTGCCAGCCTCATGATCCTTGCTATACTTGAGCCCATCATTGTGGCCAGTGTCTATCCATCTAATTGAGGCCTTCCCCTTCTTTGTTGACTCTCCACTTTACCAAGAATGATATCCTTCTCCAGGGAATGGTTTCTTCTGACAACATGACCAAAGTAGGCATTCCACCTGCACTTTTTCCAGGACAGATTTGTTAGTACTTTTAGCAGACCATGGTACTCTTAGCATTTTTCTCCAACATAACAACTCTAAAGCATTATCTCTTTTTTGGTCTTAATTATTCACTGTCCAGGTCTCACATACATAAGATGTGATTGAAAATACCATGCCTTGCATTAGATGCACCTTAGTCTCCAAGGAGACATCTTTGCTCTTCATCATTTGGAAGAGGTCTTTTGCAACAGATTTTCCCAATGCAATACATCATCTGATGTCTTGACTGCTGCTTTCATTGGTGTTGATTGTAGAACCAAGTTATATGAAGTCCTTGACAACTTCAATCTTTTCTCCATCCATCGTGAAACTGTTTATTGGACCAGTTGTGAGGATTTTTCCTTTCTTAATATTGAGGTGTAACCTGTACTGCAGACTTTAGTTTTTAATCTTCATCAATAAGTGCTTCAAGTCATCCTCAGAAGTATCCATGGAAGCAGTGATGGAGAAATCAGATGATATATTGCACTGGGCAAATCTGCTGCAAAATGCCTCTTTAAATCATTAGGGAGTAAAGATGTCACTTTGAAGACTCAGGTGTGGCTAACTCAAGCTATGGTATTTTTAATCAACTCATATGCATGTGAAAGCTAGAGAATGAATAAGGAAGACCAAAGAAGATTTGATGCATTTAAATTTTCTTGGCAAAGAATACTGACAATACCGTGGACTGTCAGAACACCAAACAAATCTGTTCTGGAGGAAGTGCAGGTGGGATGCTCCTTGGAAGCCAGAATGACCAGACTTCATTTCATCTAATTTTATAATGTGGTCATAAAGGAACAACCCCTGGAGAAGGATATCATGCTTCGTAAAGTGGAGGGTCAAAGAAAAAGAGGAAGGCCCTCAAGGAAATAGATTGACACAGTGGTTGCAATGATGGCCTCAAGTATAGCATGGATTGTGAGGGTGGAGCAGAACTGGGCATGGTTTTCTTCTGTCGTGTCACTATGAGTTGGAGTCAGCTTGACTGCACCTAACAACAGTGACAACATATCAAAAATAGCTCTGGTAGTATAGTGGTTAAGTGCTGGGCTTCTAACAGAAATATCGACAGCTGGAAATCACCAAATGCTACAGGGGAGAAAGGTATAGTGGTCTACTTCCTTTAAGATTACTGCCTTAGAAATCCTATGAGACAGTTCTATTGTGTCCTATAGAGTCACTATCATTCAGAATTGTCTTGACAGCAAAGAGTTAAGATAATTACCCAATAATGGATTGCTGGACCATATGGGAAGTGTTTGTATAACATTTTATGAAGTTGCTAAACTGCTGTTGAAAGGAACTCTTCTATGTCTCATTCCCACCAGCATTTTATAAGATTGCTAGTTATTGGGATTCTTGCCAACTTGGGTATTATCAATATTTTTATATTAGTCATTCTACTAAGTGTGTAGTGGTTCCTATCATGGTTCTGATTTGCACTTCCCTGATGGCTAATTACTTTAATCATCTTTTCATTTGCTTATTCTACCTATCTAATGAAGTGTTTGTTTAAATATTTTGTCCATTTTTGAATTGATTATTTTGCTTTCACTTGTTTTTTTCCTTTAACCTGAATTTTGAATGTCCATGTAGTAATATTCCACTGTATTGATGCATTGTAGTTTGTTTGTCAATTCACCTACTGAAGGATATCTTGACTGCCTGTTTTTTTTTTGAAATTACAAATAAAGCTGCTCTAAACATTCAAGTGCAGGTTTTCATGTGGATATACCTTTGCAACTTATCTTGCCAATACCTAGTTGTGCCATTGAAGAATCTTACAGTAAGCCTGTATTTAGCTGTAAGACACTGCCAGACTGCCTTTCAGAGAGGTTTTACCATTTTTCATTCCCATGAACAATGATGAGAGTTCCTGTTGCTTCACATTCACTCCAGCATTTTGGGTTGTCAGTGTTTTGGATATTAGCTGTTCTGAAATGTTTGGCGTGGTATCCCATTGTTTTATGTTGCAATTCTCTAATGCATATAGTGTTTGATGTCATATGCTTATTTGCCATCTATATATCTTTTTTAGTGAGGGGTCAGTTCAGTTATTTTTTCTTATTTTGAAGTTAAATTTTCATTTGAATTAAAAAAAAGTGTATGCATGGGTTTGGATGAAAGATGTTTGTTTTACTAATATTTTCTCCAATTCTATAGCTTATGTTTTCATTCTCTTAATAGTGTCTCTATCGGAAGACTAGTTTTCAATTTTAAAGAAGTCCATGTCATTTTTTTTTTTTTTCTTTTAATCTATCTAAAATGTCAGGGACAAGCCAAGGTTCACTGAGATTTTTTTCCATCTTACTGTCTATAAAGTGAATAGTTTTGCATCTAAAATTTAACTCTATTTTGTTGTTGTTATGTGCCGT
>NW_006922309.1:788264-794319 GCF_000298275.1 Orycteropus afer afer | reverse complement strand
AACAGATGCCATGCTAGAAGCATTCACTGGGCTATGCCAAGAGATTTGGAAGACAGCTACCTGGCCAACTGACTGGAAGTGATCCATATTTGTATCCATTCTAATGAAACATGATCCCACAGAATGTAGAAATTATCTAACAGTGCTATTAATATTTCATTCAAGTAAAACCTTACTGAAGATAATTCAAAAACAATTGCTGCAGTATATTGACAGAGAACTTCCAGAAATGCAAGCTGGATTCAGAAGAAGACATGGAAGAAGGAATCCCATTGCTAATGTCAGATGGATCTTGGCTTAAAACAAAGAATACCAGAAAAGATGCTTACTTGTGTTTTATAGATTATGCAAAAGCATTCCATTGTGTGGGTTATAACAAATTATGAATAACTCTCAGATGATTGCAAATTCCAGAACACTTACTTATGAGGAACCTGTACATAGACCAGGAGACTGTCATTCGAACAGAACAAGGGGACACTTCATGGTTTAAAATCAGGAAGGGAGCACATCAGGATTGTATCCTTTCACCATACTTGAGAGTGAGGATGAGTTGAAACACTCACTGATGGAGATTGAAGAATACAGTCTGCAGTATGAATTACACTTCAATATAAAGAAAACAAAAATCCTCACAATTGGACCAATAAGCAGCATCATGATAAATGGAGAAAAGTTTGAAGTTGTCCAAAACTTCATATTACTTGGTTCTACAATAAACGCCAATGGAAGCAGCAGTCAGGATATCAGATGACATATAACACTGGGAAAATTGGCTGCAAACAACCTCTTTCAAGTGCTGAAGGGCAAAGATGTCTCCTTGATGACTAAGGTGTGCCTGGCACAAGCCATGGTATTTTCAATCATCTCATATGAATGTAAGAGCCAGGCAAAGAATAAAGAAGACTGAAGAAGACTCGATACTTTTGAGTTGTGCTGCTGGAAAAGAATGGATTTCTAAAAGTACTAATAAATATGTCCTGGAAAAAATGCAGCCAGAAAGCTCCTCGGAAGTGAGAATGGCCAGACTTTGTCTCACCTAATTTGGTCATGTTGTCAAAAGGAACCATTCCCTTGAGGATATCATCCTTGGTAAAGTACAAGGTCAATGAAAGAGGGGAATGCCCTCAGTAAGATAGACTGGCACAGTGGTGACAATGATGGGCTCAGGTATAGCAAGGATCATGGAGCTAGCACAGGAGTGGGCAGTGTTTTGTTCTGCTTTACATAGGGTTGGCATGAGTTGGAGGCAACTTGATGATGCCTAACAACAGCAACAGGCTTGCTTGACATCAAGTTGCCACAAACTTTTAATTTGTAAAAACACACTATCTATGAAGACAATAAAGCAAAGCACTGTAAAATGAAGTATGCCTGTATCTTTTTACTTCAAGATTCTAAAATTATGGGTACTGACGTTAGAGAACTATAGTTTATTTAGTACAGCAAGGGAGACAAATGGATGGCCTTTAGGCTTTCACATTCTTTTCCATGCTTATATGTCTAGATACTGCCACCAGATCATGCTAGCAATATCAATGAAGTCCAAATATGGCCCAGAAATCCTACTGAATACATTGCTCCATACAACCAGCAGCTACTGGTAAGATTCATTAATGATGATTTCTTATTGAGTACAAGGTGAGAGGTACAAAGGAGAGAACTAGTTCAAAAGAAGAAGTTGAGGAGCTGATCTGTAATCCATGTATCTCTCTTCACCAAGAGGCTGCTCAGGAAAGGCAGGTGAGATTTTAATGATTTTATAAATATATTGACTTCCTCATAAAGGGACAAATGGTATTTGCGAGGAAGAGCACCATTATCTATAAATGTGTTCTGTGGGATGTTTCTTGTTTACTGTTGCTTATAGCAATCTACTTCCATAGAGACACAGCCTTGAAAACGTGAAGAGAGATGGCTATGAGTTGGATCCGACTTGATGGCAGTGAGTTTGGTTTTGGTTTTTTGGATGGCAAACAAACTTAGAATCTATGGAACATGGACCCTGAAAAATTTTGATGTGATTTGTACTATCTCAGTGTAAAATGGAGTCCTTTTATAATCTAAAATGCTGCCTGGTGTCTAAAACACCATGTAGGTCCTTTAGAGACACATCCTTTACTCATGTCCTAAGAACACATTTCAGAAATGGGAAAGAAAGGACTTGGAGAGCCACTTTCTGCATTCCAGATTTCTCTAAGTTTTGCTTGTGTTTCTTGACTTTATATATTTGGAACAATTAGTAAGCCTTGATTCTGGGTACATTCTCTGATTTGTGAGTCTCATTTGACAGTTCAACACATTACATTAGCTCAGTTGTAGACAAAATAATGATCTTTACATTGATGGAGTGTATACTCCAGGGATCAAGATGAAGCACACTTGTCATTCCTGTCACAGTGTAGCACCAATGAGGAGGTGACTTTTACTACCATACTTCCAAAATTTCTACCACAGTTAGAATTCTTTTCTAAAGTAAAGGAATTCTAAATGCAATTATTCAATATGATAATTGTTGTCCTACTGTAAGTACAGTTCTCCAGATCCTTCCTTTGACACCCTAGGGCCCAGGTGTAATTTGCACTTCAGAATTTTTTTTTGTTGTTGTTGTTGTTGTTATGTGCTGTCAAGTTGAACCTGACTCATAGCGACCCCTCCTTGGGTTTCTGAGGCTGTATCACTATGAAAGTAGATTGCCCCATCTTCCTTCTGAGGAGTGGCTGGTGGGTTTGAACCGCCAGTCTCCTGGTTAGCAGTCAAGTGCCTTCAGCACTATGCTACCAGTGCTCCCTCAGAACTTTTTTTAGATTTTGCAAATGAGATACAAGACAGGAGGTATCAGTCCCTGGAGAAGGACATCATGCTTGGTAAAATACAGGGTTAGTGATGGGTTAGCACAGTGGCTGCAATGATGGGCTCAAGCACAGCAATGATGGTGACAGGACAGGGCAGTGTGTCTTTCTGTTGTCCATACAGCCACTATGCATCAGAACCTACTTGATGATACTTAACAACAACAAATACATATATGTTATGTAATCTTAGTGTATTAATGTATTATTATGCTATTGTGGTAGTTAAGGTTGTGTGTCAACTCGGTTGGGCCTGGTGGAGTGGCTGGGCAACTGGGAGTAGTTAATCCTGATGATGAGAGTGGTAATCAACTCCATGGTAGGATCAACCAAAAACAGATGATTAGCTGCTTTAAGGATATGATCTGCTTCCCGTACATAAGAAGCAGGTTTGGGAATGGTCTGTAGCTTTTTGTCACACTTGAACCCTGCATGTAGCTAAGTCATTGCTCAGCTGCTCTTGGAACCTCTTCTGGACATGAATGTTCTTTGGTAAGATTGGGACTGTGCCTTTGTATTTATCAAACAGGAGCCATCAGCTGTCTGAGTGAAGAAAAGTGTCCAGCTTCAGTGGGCTGGCTTATGCATGGTGGACTGATTTCAGCAGAGCTTCCAGACTAAGACAGACTTGGAAGAAGGAAGAAGCCATCCACTTCTCAAATGATTGGACAGTGAAAACCTTATGAATAGCAATGAAACACTAATATACTGGAAAACTTTACAAATAGCACTGAAATATTGTACAATACAGTGCCTGAAGATGAGCCCCTCAGGTCAGAAGGCACTCAAAATACACCTGAGGAAGAGCTGCCTCCTCAGAGTAGAGCCAACCTTAATGGTATGGGTAGAGTAAAGCTTTCTGGACCTCCATTTGCTGATGGGGCATGTCTCAATATGAGAAGAAACAGCTACAAACAACCATTAATAATTGGAACATAGAATGTATGAAGTATGAATCTAGGAAAATTGGAGGTTGTCAAAAATATAATGGAGCATATAAAGACTGATATCTCAGACATCAGTGAGCTGAAATGGACTGGTTTTGGCCATTTTAAGTCAGACAATTATATGAATGACAAATTGAAGAATAATAGCTTAGCATTCATCATCATAGGATAATATCCACAGGCCTACAAGGAAAATCAGTTAACACTACTATTATTCAAATTTACTCATGAACCACCAAAGCCAAAGATGAGGAATTTGAAGAGTTTTATCAACTTCTGCAGTCTGAAATTCACAAAATATGCAATCAAAATGTGTTAGATACCACCGGTGATTGGAATGCAAAAGTTGGAAACAAAGAAGAATGACTGGTAGTTGGAAAATATGGCCTTGGTGATTGAAATAATACTGGAGATTGCATGATAGAATTCTGCAAGACCAACGACTTATTCATTGCAAGTACCTTTTTCAAAAATACAAATGGTGGCTATATATGTGGACTTCACCAGATGGAGTACACAGGAACCAGATTAACTCCATCTGTGGCAAGAAGTGATGGAGAAGCTCAATATCTTCAGCCAAAACAAACTAAGGGACTGATTGTGGAACAAACCATCAACTGCTCATATGCAAGTTCAAGTTGAAGCTGAAGACAATTAAATGAAGCCCACAAGATTCAAAATATGACCTTGATTATATCCCTCCTGAAGTGAGAGATCATCTGAAGATTAGATATAATTCATTGAACACCAAAGAACAGAAGCCAGAGGAACTGTGGGATGACATCAGGAACATCATCCATGAAGAAAGCAAAAGTTTGTTAAAAAGACAGGAAAGGAAGAAAAGGCCAAAATAGACATCAGAAGAGACCCTGAAACTTGCCCTTGAATGGAGCATAGCTATAGCAAATGGAAGAATCAACAGGATAAAGAGCTGAATAAAAGATTTCAAAGAGCAGCTTGAGAAGACAAAGTCAATTATTATAATGAAATGTACAAAGACCTTGAGTTAGAAAACCAAAAGGGAAGAACACAGTCAACATTTCTCAAGTGGAAAGAACTGATGAAAAAATTTAAGCCTCAAATTGCAATATTGAAAGATTCCATGGACAATATATAGGAAACATCAAAACAAGATGGATGGAATACACAGAGTCACTATACCAAAAAGTATTGGTAGCTAATCATCCTTTTCAGGATATGATCAAGAACTATTGGTATTGAAGGAAGAAGTCAAAGCTGAACTCAAGGAACTGATGAAAAACAAGGCTTTGGGAATTGATGAAATACTCATTGAGATGTTTCAACAAATGGATGCCATGCTGGAGGCATGCCAAGAAAATTGGAAGATTGCTATCTGGCTGACTGACTGCAAGAGATCCATATTTGTACCCAATTCCAAAGAAAGATTATCTCCCAGGATGTGAAATTATCAAAAAATATCATTGATATTACACACAAGTAAAATCTTACTGAAGATAATTCAAAAACAGTTGATGTGGTATATTGACAGAGAGCTTCCAGAAAAGCAAGATGGATTCAGAAGGGGGTGTGGAACAAAGGATATCGTACATTATGTCAGATGGATCTTGGCTCAAAGCAAATAATACCAGAAAGATGTTTACTTGTGTTTTATTGACTATGCAAAGCCATTCGATTGTGTGAATCATAACAAATTGTGAATAATATTGAGAAGAATGGGAATTCCAGAACACTTAATTTTCCTCATGAGAAACCTCTACATAGTCAAAGAGGCTGTTGTTTGAAAAGAACAAGGGGATACCGCATGGTTTAAAATTAGGAAGGGAGTGTATTAAGACTGTATCTTTTCACTGTACTTATTCAATGTATATGCTGAGCAAATAATCCGATAAACTGGACTATATGAAGAAGAATGTGGTATCAGGATTGAAGGAAGGCTCATTAACAATCTAAGATACACTATATGGCACAACTTTGCTTGCTGAAAGTGAGGATGTCTTGGAGCACTTACTGATGAAGATTAAATTCTACTGTCTGCATTATGGATTATACCTCAATATAAAGAAAACAAAAATCTTCACAACAGGACCAATAAGCAACATAATGATGAATGGAGAAAAGATTGAAGTTTCAAATATTTCCACGATCAACACCTACTGAAAGCAGCAGTCAAGATATCAAAAGATGTATTTAATTGAGCAAATCTGTTGGAAAAGACTTCTTTCAAGTGTGAACAGCAAAGATATCGACTTGAAGACTAAGGTGTACCTAACCCAA
>NW_006922309.1:777213-787264 GCF_000298275.1 Orycteropus afer afer | reverse complement strand
CCTCATTTTTCAGAGAATTTTATTTGTATCATTATAAATAAAAGACCTGGAGTTAGAAAACCAAAAGGGAAGAACCCAGTCAGCATTTCTCAAGCTGAAAGAACTGAGGAAAAAATTCAAGCCTCAAGTTGCAATGTTGGAAGATTCTACAGGCAAAATATTGAATGATGTAGGAAGCATCAGAAGAAGATGGAAGGAATACACAGAGTAACTGTACCAAAAAGAACTGGTTGAACTTCATCCATTTCAGGAGGTGGCATATGATCAAGAACCAATGGTATTGAAGGAAGAAGTTGAAGATGCACTGAAAGAATTGGCAAAGAACAAGGCTCCAGGAATTGACGGAATACCGATTGAGATATTTCAACGAACAGATGTCCCATTGGAGGCACTCACTCAGTTATGTCAAGAGATTTGGAGGACAGGTTCCTGGAAGAGATCCATATTTGTACCCATTCCAAAGAAAGATGATCCGACAGAATGTGGAAATTATCAAACAATATCATTAACATCGCATGCAAGTAAAATCTTACTGAAGATAATTCAAAAACAGTTGTAGCAGTATATTGATAGTGAACTTCCAGAAACACAAGCTTGATTCAGAAGAAGATGTGGAACAAGGCATATCATTACTGATGTCAGATGGGTCTTGGCTCAAAGCAAAGGATACCAGAAAGATGTTTACTTGTGTTTTATTGACTATACAAAAGCATTTGATTGTGTGGCTCATAACAAAATTGTGGATAACATTGAGAAGAATGGGAATTCCAGAACACTTAATTGTCCTCATGAGGAACCTGTACACAGATCAGGAAGCTGTCGTTCGAACAGAGAAAGGGAACACTGCATGGTTTAAAATCAAGAAGGGAGTGAGTCAGGGTCATATCTTTTCACCATACTTATTCAATCTGTATGCTGAGCAAATAATCTGAGAAGCTGGACTATATGAAGAAGAACATGGCTTCAAGAAGAACATGGCTTCAAAGGAAGAATCTTTAATTGCCATATGCTGATGATACAACTATGCTTGCTGAACGTTAGGATGACTTGAAGCACTTACTGATGAAGATTGAAGAATAGAGTCTGCAGTATGGATTACATCTCAATATAAAGAAAACAAATATCCTCACATCTGGACATATAAGGAGCATTATGATAAATGGAGAAAAGATTGAAATTGTCAAAGATTTCACATTGCTTGGTTCTACAATTGACACCAATGGAAGCAGCAGTCAGGACATTAGATGGCATATAGCGCTGGACAAATTGGCTGCAAAGGATCTCTTTCAAGTGCTGAAGAACAAAGATGTCTCCGTGAGGACTAAGGTGTGCCAGATACAAGCCACGACATTTTAAATCACCTCATATGCATGTGAGAGCTGGACAATGAGTAAGGAAGACCAAAGAAGAGTTGACACTTTAAAGCTGTGGTGTTGGTGAAGAATGCTGAACATGTTGTGGACTACTTAAAGAACTAACAGGTCTGTCCTGGTGGAAGTGCAGCCAGAATGCTCCTTGGAGGTGAGAATCGCTAGACTTCATCTCATCTACTTTGGTCATTTTGTCAGAAGAGACCATTCCCTGGAGGAGGATGTCATGCTTGTCAGGTGGAGAGTCGACGAAAGAGAAGGCCCTCAACGAGATGGATTAACATGGTGGCAGTGGTCATGGGCTCAAGTATAGCAAGAATCATGGAGCTGGCTCAGGCCCGGGTGGTGTTTCGTTCTGCTGTGCATACGGTCGCTATGAGTCAGAGATGACTCGACAGCACCCAACAACAACAACAAATACAAGATTGTAAAATTGCCTTGTCCTTATTATTAATTTTCTACCATTTAAAAAAACCATTTTTCAAGGAACTTTTTGATTCCTGTTTTAAATTAACCTGATTATTTTCTCTGCCTGACATGCGACTGCCCTTAGGGATTCCCTACACTGCTGTCTGTGTTTAATTAATTACATAGATTCTTGGATCTCGTGATTCCTTGCTCTTTCTTTCTTTCTTTTCTTTTCTTTTTTTTTTTCATTCAGTTCTGCCCTAGTGCACCTTCAGGCAAATTCTTTTTCAAAATGGGTATGAGTGGGAGTACATTTTGAATGGTCTTGCAAGACCAAAGCGATGTTTTATTTTGGCATACTTGATTGACCATCTATCTGTCTGGGTATAGACTTCTAGATTGAAAATCATACTTCCTCAGAACTTTGAAGACAGTGAACTTTGAACCCAGTGTTTCTGATGGGTTCTGTGATGACCACCTGGGTTTATCTCTCTCCCTCCTCCCAAAATATCCTTTTTTTTTTCAAAGCTCTTAGTGTCTTCCCTTTATCTTTCAGTCTTTGAAATTTCAGCATCATGTTACAAGGTGATAATCCTTTTTGATTCCTTTTGTTTGCTACTGATGGGACCTATCATTTCAAATACTTTAATCTTTTTTAAGCTCTGGAAAATGTTTCCTAGTAACATTTTCATTTCATATTATATATGTATTTTCTATTCTCTATTTCTAACAAAGAATTCCTGGCAGTGCAGTTGTTTAAGCACTCACTGCTAAGTGAGATTTCAGCCATTAGAACCCACCAGCCACTCTGCTGGAAAAAGATGAGGCAGTCTGCCTTGGTGAAGATTTACAGACTTAGAAATGCTCCATGGGAGTTCTGCTCTGACCTAGAGAGTCTCTGTGGTTCAGAACTGACTTGACAGGAGTGGGTTTGGTTTGGTGGGTGTTTCTAATAAACAGACTTTGTTATCCTGGTTTAATCATATATGTGTGTGTGTGTGTGTGTGTATGCTTCTTTTATGTTTGTTTTCTTCTTTTGCTCTGTATCATGGGTGATTCCTTTAATTTCAACATTTTCATTTAATTCCAGTTACTTCATAACTTAAAAGGACACTTCTTTATTTTTAGAACACATATTTATATCACACAAGTCTTTTTTAAGGATCCACGTTCTTCTCACATCCCTGCTGATACCAAGATCTTCAGTTTGCTTCTGTTCCCGTCATTACTCACTGCTTCCTTCAGTGTTGATGGTTTTGTTTCTCCACCTTGGGTCTTGTCTTTCATGTTGTGGCTTTTCCTTCAGTATGCTATGATTTTTATTTTCCTCTTCAGGATTGGCAAGGGAAATGTCTGCTACCGGGAACCTCTTGCACATCTCAGGCCCTCACACCCCTGACCATCAGTTTGTTATTTCTTGTGATTGTTTTTCAAATGATGGCTGGTCACAATTTATAAAAGGGTAAAAATGGAAAGATTTGCTACAAGAAAAGTAGAGAAACAAACCCATCCCTCTGTGGTACGACTGTGCCTGCAGCCATAACTGCTGTTCACCCTCTACTTTCTCTACCCCCTGTTCTAGATTCCTCTTCCTCTCAGCCCAGCACTTCTGATGACCCATGATTCTTACCAATAGGATAACCCAGCCTTCATCTGGGGAAACTCTGAGCTCTGTTTACATTTCCCTTTTTATATTGTAGTTGTTGAACTTGTTTATTGACATTTATTCCTAGAGTGGAATACCCAAGAAGCCCTTGAGTTGAAGTCACACTCCTCCCTGTTCTCATTATTGGGAACATCTCTATCATATTGTAATATTGTATTTTACCCCTCCAAGGACACTCAATTCTTTCTTTACCTGGTTTACCTTTATAAGGAGTCAAAAGTGACCAGGCAGTGATTGTTGCTCTGGACTGAGAGGAACTATTGTTGAGTCACCAGGTAGAAGCCTTTCTTATCCAAGGACAAAACTTCCCTACAACCTGAAGTTGTAGGGAATGAATGGAAACACACATTTCTTTAGTGTGTGAAGCAAATGGTGAGAGAGACCACTCCTAGCACAAAGCCTTCGTTCTCACATTCTATATTTTACCTGTCAAGATATAACTTTGTATAATTGCCATTAGAAAAGACTGTGCCATTTCTTGAAAGACAGTCAGTCCCACAATCCTGTAGTGTATTCTCCCAAGCTGGCTCCTTAGCTAAACTTTTAAAATGCTTCTTCAAAGCTTTATCAGGATGGCAGCTAATGTGTGATGCAAGGTACTGCAGTTGCCAGTGAGGGTAGCTGATATGACTTGCGCTCACCGCTTTTGATCACCTTGGGCAATATGGGTCAAAAATATCCTAGTTGGCTGCTCATATGTCTCATTCACAGGAATATTATGGTCTAATAAAGAACACTATAGATCCTTATAGGTCAGGGCCCTCTGCTTGCTTTTCCGCCTTTGATACCTCTCAAGATAAGCTCTGGGGGCACTGTGGTGAAAGCATTGGGCTGCTAACCAAAAGTTAATCCTTTGAACCCACCAGGTGTTCCATGGGAGAAAGATGAAGAGTCTACTGTAAAGATTTACAGCCTTGGAAACCCTATGAGCCAGTTCTACTTTGTCCTATAGGATAGCTAGGAATTGGAAAGGACTTGATGGCAATGAGTTTTGTCTCTGATGTTACCATGTGTCATAAATTATTCCTCAATGTCCTTATCCCTATTGACACTATGGATCCCAATGCCAGAGTAGCTTACCCTATTGTCAATCTTGTCCTACAAAGGATGGAACTGGAGCTTCTAAATGATGCTAGTACTCCATTTATTAGAATATCTCTAATTACTTTAATAAAGGAAGTATCCTCTGGGCCATTCAATATAGAGTTGATGAAATGGCTCTTTCATCTTATGTAGTAAATTCATCCTGAAATGGAAATACTTTTGGACCTCTGGCCTCTTCCTTGATATTATACTTAGGCAGTTCTGGCATCTCCATTTTATTTACTTGGAAAGGCCAGCATTTTTCCTCCAAGAACAGAATGCTGGCTGATCCTGCCTCATCCCCACAATTGGAGCTATGTTTGAGCCCATGGTTCAGGCCACTGTGCCATCCCCTCTCACTAAGGAGCTTCCTCTTGTTCATTGGCTTGCCAACCGCCAGTGAAGACCAACAAAATGTTTCTTCACCAGGCTGCAAAATCCAGAGACTTAAAATTGTTGCTACAAGTTTTATATTCATCCCTAGGTCCAGTCCAGTACCCTCAAGATCCATTCCTTAATATTTTTCTGGTCTCTTCTTACATCTATTAACCAGATTTTATAGCTCTACTAGGGAACAATATCTTCGTCTTGAGGGAGGGATAGGACTTCGTCTTCTTTTTTTTCATTTTTTTAAATTTTTTTTTATTGTGATTTGGATGAAAGTTTACAGAGCAAATTCACTTTCCATACAGCAGATCATATACACTTTGTTTCATGACATTGATTGCAATTGTCCACAGTGCAACAGCTCCCCTCCCACTTTCTCTCCATAGTTACCTCATCCTTGTGTTCTTCCCTCCCATGCACTCATGCCCCCAAGATATCTCCTTGTGCATATACAGCCATTTTCTTTTCTTCCATGATTAATCTCTCCAAGGAGTATATCTACTTAATGTTAATGTTCAGCTCATATGTCTGTCTTTTGTTTGGCTGGAAGCCAGAGGAGTGGCTTCAATTCCAGACCTGAAGGGCAGCTAGGGCTATAGTGGTTCCATCAGGCCTCTGTCAGACCAGCAAACCTGGTCCCACTTTTTTTTTTTTTTAATGATTTTGAGTTTTGTTCCACACTGTTCTCCCACTCCATCCAGGATCTCCTGCATAGATCCCCCTTTTAATGGTTTCCAGTGGTAGCCAGGCATCATCTAGTTCTTCTGGTCTCATAGTCATATCGGCTGAGGATTGCATGGTGTACCAGTCACTTGGACTAATTGTTTCCATATGTCTTTGGTTTTCTTCATTCTTCTTTGCTCTGGATGAGGAGAGACCCATCTTTGCATCTAGATGGCCACTTGCAAGCTTTTAAGATCCCAGTTGGTACACACCAAAGTAGGATGTAGAAAAATGTTCTTATGTAGTGTGTTATGCCAGTTGAGCTTGATGGGGACAGGACCTCTTGGATCAGGTCATGTTAAAACATGGCCTAAGTTATTGGCCCTGAAGCAATGAAGTGAGGTGGGACAGGTTTAAAGAGGGAATCCGCCTCAAATTAGGCCTCTGTGTGGTCCTCAGAGAAGGGGAGCATGGAGTACACTAACCATTGGAGGAGACAGCTTCAGAAGTTTGTGGCTATAGGATTTCATGATCTTGAAGCAAGCTCACCAGGACATCCTTGTTCCAGGTCTAAAGATTGCACTCTTTCTTTGTCAAAGGCTGGCTATTAGTGTAGGCATGCATTACTTTTATATTGCTGCATAACAAAATAACACAAAATTAATAGCTTATAACAACATCCATTTGTTAGGTCATAGTTCTATAGGTCATAAATCTGGGCATGACCTAACTGAGTTTTCTGCTTAGGGTCTCACAAGTTCAAAATCAGCAGTGTTGTCTGGGCTGGCTTCACATGCATTCAACACTTTCTTCCATGGTCATGTGATTATGGCACAATTCAGCTCCTTGACATTGTAGGGCCAAAGAATTCATGGCCTTTCTGGCTGATGGCTGAGGACTGCTTTCAGGTCCAAGAGAATGCCTACATTAACTCTCTACAAAGCTAACAACAGAGAATGTCCCTCATATTGAATCTGTACTCTCTGAACCTCTTTCTCCAGGAAGTGATTGTTATTGTTAGGGCTATGGAAGTGGCTCCAACTCATAATGGTTTTAGGTATAGCAGAACAAAACGTTGTCCGATCCTGCATCATCCTCACATTTTGCAGTTATGTTTGAGCCCATTGTTGCAGCCGCTCTCAGGACATCTCATTAGGGATGTTCCTTTTCACTGACCCTCTACTTCACTAAGGGTGATGTCCTTCTTCAGGAATGTGTCACTCTTGATGACATGTGCCAAGTAAGCAAACAGTCTTGCTATCCACACTTTTAAGGTGCTTTCTGGTTGTACTTTCTCTGAGACAAATTAGTTCATTCTTCTAGCACTCCATGGTCTTCACCCACACCATACTTCAAAATCAAACTCTCCAGGAAGAGTTCAGTATTACAGGTGGCCCTTGTTATCCAGAAGGCAAGTGCTACTGTGAAACCTTAATAAACTGATACAGTGAAAAGCTAAGAAATGATTACCATTAATTTATATGGAAAAAAAATATGAGCACTCCAAGACCCCCAAAATATCCTAACAAATCATACCAAATAGCACAAAACTAAAATACCACTAACACATAGTGCTCACAGACACAGTTCAAAGCTCTGGTGGCTGGATGCTGAGATGTCAAATGTAGTCCCTGAGGAAGGAGCTTAATGACCCCACCCTCACTGTACAGGGTGTGTGCTGTCTCTTTAATGGCTCTTTGTAAAATGAACACTGAATGCTACTTTTGCTTTTTGCTCTTTGTTGTTGTAGTTTTCATGAAAGGGAAAATCCTCTTTGGATTTCTTTCACTTAGCAGAATGTAGTAGGTCTTTTGTAAAAAGTGAAGCAGTGTAAAGTGAATTTTCCAAAAGCAGAAGTTACTGTGGTGAAGCTAATTGATAAGTCTAACCTACGAAAGAGGAGGGGTTGCTATGAGTTGGGGCCCACTGAACAGCACATAACAACAACAACAACCAAAGATAATCCTTTTTTTCAGGTCAACTGGTGTAGGATCACAGTTACATCTGAAAAAAAAAAAAAAATTTATAGCAGTGGCTAGTTTCCCTGTTGCCCTCATGCTGTTTCTGAACCAACTTGTTGTCCTTGTAAGAGAGGGAATAACTTCCCCATAAGGTTTCCAAGGCTCTAAATCATTATAGAAGCAGACTGCCACATCTGGCTCCCATGAAGCAGCTTTTGGGTTAAAACCACCAACGTTTTGATTAGCAGCCAAGTACTTAACCACTGTGCCACTAGGGCTCTTCACTTCAAGTTTATTTGTATTATATTGATTAACTGGGAGAAGATGTGTGTATAGTAGGGGTAGGGGAACATGGGGAGCATCTCAGAATTCTACAAATCAAGGAGGTTTGTCCTAACTGTGAATTCAGCTTTCTTTGTACTTCACTCCATTTGCAATCTACTCCTCCCATTGACTTTCAGCAATCTTCTTTCCAGATACAAGAGACTGACCTTCTAAATAACATTGCCTGTAACAGGGACACTCTGGATTGTGTATGATGCTTTGAGTTTTTAGTTGGCTGACAAACACTGTCATTTTCTTCTGTTAACACCCCAAAGGCAAGTAAAACAACATCATGATATCATAATCCTTATAATAGCATTGTCGTATGTGTAAAACACTGCATTTCTTCTACCTGTATCTCATCTCACCTTACAACAGGTGAGAATCATCACAATTACCATGCTACAGCAAACCAAGGGTTAGCCCCATGCTGCAAACCAGCAATGGGATTCTTTTTGCTACAAAGCTGGCAAATCCAAGCCAATTCTAGAAAACCACATTGAGGATTTGCTTTCCAGATACCAACTGTGATTTGCTTTCCAGGTACCAAATATAAATACTTGTATTTAAGTATAAATATTGTCTACTGGTTACACTAACAAATACTTTATGAAAGTTTCAGATAAGATTGTTAGCATTCTTTTTTTTAACTGTTAGTTCAGAATGAATCAGGAGGTTGTTGTTGTTGTTTTTTTTAAATGCCATAATAAAATATTATTAACCTTGAAAGGGACATAAGCAATATTTGTTTTAGTTTTCATTTCACAAATGGGGAATCTTAGATTGGAAAAAAAAAAAAAAAAAGATAATCTTTTAAATAACTTGTTAGTTTCCTGTCAGGGTTTTCTCATTGTCCAAATATTTTTTATAATGCAACAGTCACCATAATTGTTAACACTGGGTCACTTTGGGAGAAAAAAAAAAAAATGGCTAAGGAGCTCTAGTGGTGTTAGTGACTAAGACACTTGCCTGCTAAGCAGAAGGTTGGCAGTGCAAACCCAACAGCCCCTCCACGGAAGGATGACTGGGCAATCTACTTCTGTAAAGATTTTCTGTCTTAGAAACCCAATGGGGGTCACTATGAGTCAGAATCGACTTTATGGCAGTGAGTTTGGTATTTTTTAATTTTTGGTTATGCGTGCTTACTTTTACACTGGAGCTATTTTTGTTGCTTGTTTTGCTGTTAAAAGGTGTAATACAATTAAATGTGAGTCATAAGAGAGATATTAAAATTTCCCTGGTTGCTTCTAGTGCTTTCCTTAGTATTCTTTTTCCTTGTTTCAGGTCCCTAATCCATTGAGAATCACTAATTATATCATGGAGTTTCCCAACTATCACAAATCAAAATTGATGACAAGAGATTTTGTTTCTAGCACTGTAAGTTAATGTGATCAATATGTGTCTTTTTATATACTATTGATAGTCCTTTTAAAGACTTTATATGTGCCTAAATGGGAGCTCTCGTAGTGTAGTGCCTAAGGCATCTGACTGCTAACCAGAAGGCTGGAGGTTCAAACCCATCAGCCACTCCTCAGAAGGAAGGTTGGGCAATCTACTTCTGTAGTGATACTGCCTCGGAAACCCAAGGAGGGGTCTGACTCGATGGCACATAACAACAACAAATGAGGAATATTGATGGTTTAAAACATGGATCTTGTCAGAAAATAGTGCCAAAAAAGTAATATTTAAAATAACAATAACAAAACTATAATTATTACTGCAATCAGTATTTAATATGATATTACTATTGGGAGCCCTGGTGGCATATTGCCTAAGGTATTTGACTATTAATCAGAAGGCTGGCAGTTCAAACCCACTAGCCACTCCTTAGAAGGAAGATTGGGCCATCTCTTTTCATAGTGATATCTCCTCAGAAACCCAAGGAGGATAGCAATGAGTTGGATCCGACTCGATGGCAGTGAGTTTGGTTTAGTTACAAGAAATACATATATAATTTTCCAGTTAAAATGTACAATTAAACAATCATTTTTTTTTCCTATGTTGTTGTTGCTATTTGCCATCAAGTCAGCCCTGACTCATAGTGACCCCTCCTTGGGTTTCTGAGGCAGTATCACTATGGGAAGTAGGATTGCCCAACCTTCCTTCCGAGGAGTAGCTGGTGGGTTTGAACCGCCAGCCTTCTGGTTAGCAGTCAAGTGCCTTAGGCACTATGCTACCAGAGCTCCTTT
>NW_006922309.1:774216-775078 GCF_000298275.1 Orycteropus afer afer | reverse complement strand
CTTGTCTTTTTAGTGATCTCTTGCTTTCTTCATGGATAATGTTCTTGATATCTTCCCATAATTCATCTGGCTTTCGGTCATTGGTGTCATATAAGTCTGAAAATTTAACTTGGACTTCAAGTCAGGTATCACCTCCTGCTTAGGTATTCAGCCTACCTTACAAATTTCAAACTCTCCACATCACAAAATGTATTTGCCAATTCCTTAAAATATCAACCATGTATGTATGTATGTATTACCTGTCTATCTATCTGTCTATATACCCATCTATCCATCTATCATCATCCTATCCATCATCTATCTTCTCCTAATTCTGTTTGTCTGTGGAACCCTGATGGATATACTTGTTAATTAGAGGAAAACTAAATAAATAAATGGATAAATTGGCTTAAAGTTAGTCTTAAATAATTATTTACATATAACCTTTAAGAAGATTCTTCTTCTTCTAATAATTCTTTATTATCCAATTTTAATATATGCTTATTTTGAAGATTATGTCTTGTAAAGTCCGCTGTTATAGGTTGAATTTCATCTCCCAAAAATATGTATTGGGAATTCTTAACTATATACTTGTGGATATAATCTCATTTGGGAAGATAGTTTCCTTTGCTTTGTTAATGAGGCCAGCTCAGTGTAGGGTGGGTCTTAAATCAATCACTGTTGTGATATAAAAAGAGTAGTTTAGTCAGAGAAGCAAGGAAGTAGAAAGGGGAAAGATAAATGCTATGTAGAGATCACCAAGGAATCAAAGAGAAGTAGAAAGAAACAAGGATTTTCCCCCAGGGCTGACCAGAAGAGCAACTTCCCCTGGAGCTAGCACCCTGAATTTGGACTTCAAGATTAAAAAAAAAAAAAAAAAAAA
>NW_006922309.1:771948-774051 GCF_000298275.1 Orycteropus afer afer | reverse complement strand
GGATTTGAACCACCAGCCTTCTGGTTAGCAGTCAAATGCCTTAGGCACTATGCCATCAGAGCTCACTGGCTCCTAAAATGGGAGAAAATAAATTTATCTTTATTGAAGCTACCAATTTGTTGTGTCTCTGTTATAGCAACATGAGGTCACTAAGCTATCTTGTGTGTAGATTATTTTAAATACCATGCAGCATGAACATGTCAAGCTAGATCATTATTTTTTGTGTTTACAATTTATTATTATTATTATTTGGTGAAAAGTTTGCAGAGAAAATTTGTTTTTCATTCAACAACTCATGCACGTTTTGTTTTGTGATATTCGTTGCGATGTCCACAACATCACAGCGCCCTTCCCACTGCCTCCATGTGTTTACCATTTCCCTTGGTCCTTCTTTCCTATCCCTTCCTGCTCCTTAGCTATATTATTTATATATGTTTGTTCTGATAGTTGCATTCTGACTGGAAATTCAACTAGTTCTTTTATTTATTTATTTTTATTGATTGTAATGCCCAGATTAATGAGTAGAAAAACCTAAACTGTAGCATGTGAGGATTGAAAGAGATCAGTGGTATACATGTTTCATGGTAGAGGCAGCAAGCAAATGTCTTTAAGCTTTAAGCCTAGATCTGTTCCTTAATGTTTTAAACAATACAATTTACAACAAATGAAGCCTTATGAGATAAAATTTCAAGAAATAATTCCCTGTGAAATATTGATAGGGAAATAGGGATCTGAGCTATATTTTAGGCAGGATTAGGATCTCAATTCACACTTTAAAAATGAGCTGAACCCTAAATTAATTAAATAAATGATTGTTCTTTTCATTTGCAAGGATTATTAGAAGGAAAGTATTATTCACCTGTCGGAAACAGATTTGAAGATGGAAATCAACCAAGGGGGACTTTTTTAGGAATGGAAACGTAGTTCAATATTCAGAGATCAATCAATGTAAGTCATCATATTAGAAGTCAAAAGAAGAACAAATACATGATGATATCAATTGACATAGAAGTATTTTTTTTGAGATAATTCAACACCCACTCTTGATTAAAAATCTGAACAAACTAGTATTAAAAGGAAACATCATCAACTGTGTACAAAACACACACAAAAAAATTAATTAATTAAAGAACAGACACAATCAACTTATAGTTAACATCATACTTCATAGTATAAGACTGTAGACTTTCCTCTTAAGATTGGCAAGAAGACAAGGATGTCCACTTTTATTACTCCTGTTCAACACAGTGCTGGCCAGTGAAATGAGGGAAAATGCAGAAATAAAAGACATAGAGATTTGAAGCATAAACTTAAATTTTCCTTATATGCTTATGACATGATTATATATCTGGAAAATTTCAAGAACTACTAAAAAAAAAACAACAAAACTAGAACTAGTAAATAAGTTTTGCAAAATTGTAGGATACAGAGTCAACATATTTAAAATATGTAAATATTAAAAATATATACAAATCAATTATATGTCTGTATATTACCAATGAATAGATTGAAACTAAAATTAAAAACAAAATGTGATTTATAACAACTTCAAATCTAACAAAACATGTCTCGACCTTAATACAGAGAAGACTTGCTGTCATTAGAGTCTTGCTTTATTACCCAGGACTTCATGAAAGCTAGAAGAACCTTTATTGGTAGTACATGCACACCATGATATGAATGCTGTGCCCCAATGGTTTGATAACCTAGAACCACTTGCTGTCAAGTCAATTCCAACTCCTGGGACCCCATGTGTGTCAGAATAGAACTGTACTCAATAAGGTTTTCAATGTCTGATTTTTTCTGAAGTAGATCATCAAATCTTTCTTCTGAGATAGCTCTGGGTGGACACAAACCTCCAACCTTCTAGTTAGCAGCTGAGCAGTTTAACCTTTCACTCAGGAACTCCTTAACATACGTTCCTAATTACTGCCACACTAAGACACTAATTAGGAGCTTTGGTAGCATAGTGCCTAAGGCACCTGACTGCTAACCAGAAGGCTGACTTTTCAAACCCACCAGCCACTCCTCGGAAGGAAGATGGGGCAATCTACTGCCATAGTGATACTGCCTCAGAAACCCAAGGAGGGGTTGCTATGAGTC
>NW_006922309.1:770137-771571 GCF_000298275.1 Orycteropus afer afer | reverse complement strand
AGGGGTCTATCGAGTGCCTTCCAACCTGGAGGTCTCATTTCTGGTTGCATATCTGACAACATTTCCTACTATTCATAAGGTTTTCAGTGGCCAATTTTTTTTTTCAGATGTGGGCCTGGCCACTTCCATCTTCTTAGTCAGTCTTATTCAGGAAGCTTCACTGACACTTGTCCACCATGGGTGACCCTTCTGGTATTTGAAACATCAATGGCATAGCTTCCAGCATTGTAGTAACATACTAGCAACATTCAGGTTTTCAGTATGACAAAATGACAGATGAGTGATAGACTCACATATTAGAGGTGTGGAAATTGAGGTAAGGGATAGTTAAATAAATTATTCAAAATCTTATCATTAAAAATATCAACATCAGAATTTGTTGTTAATTTTCTCTTTGATTTAGTTTTCATTAATGTTTCCACTTATAAAAAAAATCATGAAATAATATATTTTAAGCTTTGAAAGCATTTCAACACAACTATTAAACACAAACATTAATGAGTTATTGAAATGTATCATTAATTGTGGTAGATGAGGCCTTTAAACTTAATCCATCAATGCCTTTCTTATTTTAATTTACTTTATGCTGAAATCAAACTGCGTTTAGCATCTATTTATTTCTTTGCATGTTCATTTCTAATTGATTTGTTTTTCAAAATATATGATTGAAATATCTGTAAGATAAATTTACATATTAGAAAGAAAAATATCTTTTTTTGGCAATGTTTGCAAATTCTTTGTACTTCCTTTGTGAGTTTTGTGTCCCAGATGACATAGTGATTTGTCACTAAAAACATTTCAGGAATTTATCCATTGACAACTAAATAATTCCTATGTTTGAGATAAAATAGTTTTATGTAGAACTTATCTACAATTCTTGGTACCTACTGATTTAGTTCATTTGAATTATAGAAAACATTCCCCTTATAAATTCAGTGGTTGAAATGCTAATCCTCAAAAAAACAAGTATAATCACCTCTACTTTCTGTCAGAACAAGTCTGACCTAGGAAAATTAAGCCTGCATTTTTGGAGGAAGAGGACATAATAGAAAAGATAAGGCAAGCTTAGCCTTTTTCCTGCTCTTTTGTAAAAGTACATCAGAGAAATGTCTCCCAATTTCTGAACAGTCAGAATCTTAGAGGAAAATGAGGTGAGTATTGGAAAAATAAACCACATTGAGGAACAGGGGAAGCAGTTGATCTACAAACATGGAAAGAAGCCAGGAAACAAAACTGTGACTAGGAGAAAAGGGACATTTTGATCACCTTTCCTGAAATGTCCTTGAGCTTTACAGAAGTGGGAGGAGTAGGCAGGGATAGCCCACAGCAGAGATGGAGGTAGGAGGTCAGAGTGCTTGATGAGTAGTGTATTGGTTCCCTAGTGCTATCACAAAAGACACACCACAATGTATGGCTTTAACAAACAGGAATTTA
>NW_006922309.1:755264-755937 GCF_000298275.1 Orycteropus afer afer | reverse complement strand
TGTGTTCCAGTAGCCAGTACTTTAGCACAGGGGACCAGGAGGACAAGTAGCTTTCAGGTGGGCAAGGAGATGGTGCTGGAGATGAACACATACCAGCAGGGTATGCATAAGGAGGAAGCAACCTCGAGTGGGCCTTCCTTCTCCCCACAATGCCACATGTGACAAATTCCCTCTTGGGAAGAATGGAGAAAATCTCTCACTGCCGTCAAGTCAGATCTGACTCATAGCAACACCTCCTTGAGCTTCTGAGGCAATATCACTATGGAAGTAGATCGCCCAACCTCCCTTTGAGGAGTGGCTAGTGGGTTTGAACCACCAGCCTTCTGGTTAGCAGTCAAGAGCCTTAGGCACACCTCCCCTCCCCCCGAGAATGCCATCTTCCTAAAAGTTATATGTAAATAATTATTTAAGACTAACTTTAAGCCAATTTAGCCATTTATTTATTTAGTTTTCCTCTAATTAACAAGTATATCTATCAGGGTTCCACAGACAAACAGAATTAGGAGCAGATAGATGATGGATAGGATGATGATGGATGGATAGCTGGGTAGATAGACAGATAAATAGACAGGTAATAAATACATACATGTTGTTGTTGTTGTTATGTGCCGTCGAGTCGGCCCCGACTCATAGCGACCCCTCCTTGGGTTTCCGAGGCAGTATCACTACGGAA
>NW_006922309.1:752959-753969 GCF_000298275.1 Orycteropus afer afer | reverse complement strand
ACAGCCATCTCCACTGCTATTTTTTATGGGTGAAGTTTCTATATTACTACCACAGTAGTCAGGGTTTTGTTTTGTTTTGCTTTGTTTTGTTTTTCTTTCAGAATAATTGCTGGTATGGACCAGTCATTATCGCTTCCATCACAGTTAATGGTGCATGACATCAGATAAGATTTTCCTCAGCCAACAGCAGGAGACAGCCTTTTGTGCTGCTGAAGTCTCCAGAAAAAGAAAGTGGACAAAGAATGAAAGAAAAAGAGAGTGGGTGGCAGGGACAAAAAATAGAAAAGAAAAAAATGAGAAATGCTTCTCTAAAGATCCTTTATTAGGGCTCAGACAATGTTTGCGCTTCCTTGGTGTCTCTTAGCTTGTTACGCTCTGTTTGATTTGTTCATTTAGGGTAAAGAGTCAGAACCCAAGAACCATGAATTAATTCTAGCAGCTTGGTCATGCTATATTGACAGCTTTGTGCTGTGAGCCTGCCTTAGTGTATGATAGTAACATTGCTTTAATAAGAAGTAAGAGTCTTTCCAGTGCTACTGATTACCCAAAGCTCCATTGTGAATGTATCACTGAATTTAAAAATTATCCTGAGTTTCAACATACAATTGAAATTATTAAAAGAAACTTAGCAAGAAAGATTCTATTGTTTCCTTCTAAAAACATATAATTTCAAATAAAACCATCTCAAAATAGTAAAAATAGTTGTTCTCCTGTTAATTCTGACTTGTGACAAGCTCACATGTGTCAGAGTAGAACAATGGCCCATAGGGTTTTCAATGGTTGATTTTTTCTAAGGTAGATGAACTTTCTTCTGTATCTAAGCCACAGATGCCAGATCATTTCATTGTTGTGGGTACTGTGTGACTCTACCTCACTGAAGGTTTCTCTCATTTTAGCTGACCCTCTGCTTCACCAAACACCATGTCCTTTTCTAGTGTTGGTCTAATAGTGTGTCTAAGGTACATGAGTTGAAATCCTGCCATACCTGCTTATAAGAAACCTTAAGTTGT
>NW_006922309.1:750729-752614 GCF_000298275.1 Orycteropus afer afer | reverse complement strand
CCTTTTTACAAGAATGATACTTTTTATTGCATTTAGTGCTTAGTTAAATCCAGAGTAAAGTTCCCATCTCAAGATCCTTAATTACACCTGAAAATACTGTTGTTTTTTCCCAAATAAGTAACATTAACACTGTCCAGGGATTTAGACCCAATATCTCTGATAGTGTCCAAACTGTGATAGGTCTATTATCAGTGTTATGGTTTGAACTGTGTCCCCCAAAATATTTAATGAAATCCTAACCTCCATCCATGTAAATATGATCCTATTTGGAAATAGAAGTTTTCTTTTGTTAAGTTAATGAGTTCATGTCACAGTAGGGTGGGTCCTATATCTAATACTTCTGAGTTATTAAAAGAGCAGAATAGACCCAGCAACACACAGGGGGAAGGTGACACTATCTGGAGATGCATCTACAAGCCCAGAGACTCTAAGGATTGTTAGCTACTAGTCAAAGAAGACTGCCCCTCAAGGTACACCCTGGGTCCAGACACCTAGTCTCTTGAACTGTGAGAAAATAAACAACAGTTCTTTAAGCTATTCACTGTAGTTTTGTTTTGTTTTGTTTTGTTATAGCAACATTAGGTAACAATGACATCAGTGTACTTGAAAGAGAGCAGATTTTGTTGATGAGTATGTAATGAACACCAAGCTAGATGATAAAGGGAAACAAAAGAAGAAGGCCAATGACTGAAAAGTAACCAACCAGAAATAGATTACTGATGTATTAAGGGAGGGAGAAAGCCAGGCTCGCAGCAAAGCAAACAAGTAAACAAAAAACCAAACTCACTGCCCTTGAGTCAGATCCAACTTATAGCTACCTCTCCTTGGGTTTCTGAGGCGGTATCACTAGGGAAGTAGATTGCCAAACCTGACATTGAAAAAACGTGTACATATTAATCGGTGTAGATGCATCAATAATAAATCAGTTCACAAATATGTTGACAATGATTGTTTCTTAGTTGTATCCATAGGGTGATTTTTTATTTTAAATGTAGTTTCTACTGTTGTCATGCTTAATGTAAATCTAATGAGAAAAAAGGCCTACATTATTATATCTCGTATATAAAATATTTGACTCTACTTCTAATAAAATTGTATTTAACTTAAAGCTTTTTGAGTAGCATTGTTTCAAGCAATATCAGGGGACTAGAAGCATAGTTTCCATAAAACCGAGATCTCCATTTTCAGTTGGGGGAACAAAGGCTTTTTAATCATGAAAGTTTGCCATTCTGTGATTAAGCACCATGCCATCCTGACTACCTGTGGATTTGATGTCAATAATCAGATGTAGACAGAGCGGGTGTTAACTCTGTCAAAAGCTTGGCAATTTATGATTCTTATTTTTTAACTTAGACCTTCCTTCAGTTGTGGGTAGATGTAATTCCTCAGCTCTCCCCTGATCTCTGTGGGATTCTCTGACTCGAGATTTACTTGATGGTTCTAAAGGACGTAAAGCTCTTCAGATGAAAGGGATATTAGTGCACAAACCTTGTAAGCATTAAATTATAAGTGCCTTCAGCACTGTGGAGTTTGCTGTCATCAGAAGCTGGGAAATAGGGGGTTTGCATATAAAGCTACCAAAGACATTCAGAGTCTGGGGAGCGTTTTAGAAAATTAGGTGAAAAGGCTTTGACTTGAAGGGAAGTTACTCAACTTCTGTTGTAAAATCATGGCAGGAGTCAAGGAATGACCCAATGCAAACAAACAGAAGAATGGTAATTTGTAATGATATTCATTCGAAGGAGTGGAATGGAAGACAAAGATATATGGCTGGCAAAGAAACATAGTAAACTGATTTCCATGAAGACATACAGCAAGATGGATATTAGTGAATATCATCATTGAAATATTATATTTGGAAATAAGATAATTTCATTAGTATGTG
>NW_006922309.1:748041-750009 GCF_000298275.1 Orycteropus afer afer | reverse complement strand
TGCCTCAAATGGTTTTTCCAAAGGGATGATACTATTATATTTCATTGCTAAATGAAGTATGGGAGCTCTGGTAGCATAATGCCTAAGGCACTTGACTGCTAACCAGAAGGCTGGTGGTTCAAACCCACCAGCTACTCCTCAGAAGGAAGGTTGGGCAATCTACTTCCATAGTCATACTGCCTCGGCAACACAAGGAGGGGTCGCTATGTGTCAGGTCTGACTCGACAGCACATAACAAACATAACAAATGAAGTATGAAAATATTAACTCCTCATCTATTTCTAAAAGAGGCAGGAGTTTCACCAACATTCAGGTCTAGGGCTGTGCTTCTCAAATTTTAATATGCATACAACTAACCTATTGTTATGGATTAAATTGTGTCTTCCAGAAATATGTGTTGATCTGCCTAGCCATCATTCTCAGTGTTATATAATTATACTTAATTTTATGATCTTATGCAATTACTCTATGTTTTGGAAATCCTAGTCTCTATGATTCTAATGAGGCAGGATGAAAGGCAGTTATATTAATGATCCTCAGAAGGAAGATGGGGCAATCTACTTCCATAGTGATACTGCCTTGGAAACCCAAGGAGGGGTCTCTATGAGTAGAATCCCACTCGACAGCAGTGAGTTTAGTTTTGTTTACTCAGCTGTCAGACCCTCAATGGAATGGATTGACACAGTGGTGGCAACAATGAGCTCAGACACAGCACTGATTGTGAGGATGGCACAGGCCAGACGCTGATTTGTTCCGTTGTGCACAGGGTTGCTATGAGGCAGAACTGATTCAGAGCATCTAACAACAAGATCATTGCTAATGAGAGAAGGAGGATGAGATTCACAGGGTGAGGTTGTATCTTGAGTCACTGTTTTGAGATCAAAAGGAGATTAAATAAACAAGCAGAGATCAGAGGAATCTGTCTACCTCTAAGAAAGAAACAAGTGTTGAGATCAGAGGACATCCATTGGACCTGGGGTCCCTGAGCTGAGAACCAGGGAAGACTGATGTCAAGACATGTCTCAAGGATGTCAAGGAGCACCACATCCACAGATGTTGAAAACAGAGAAGGACCTTTTTCCAGAGTCAAAAGAGAGAGAAAGCCCATCCTTAGAGCCGATGCTCTGAGTTTGATCCAGCTTCCTAAACTGCGAGAGAATACTTTTCCATTTGTCAAAGATATTGACTTGTGATATTTCTGTTATAGCTGCACTAGATGATGAAGACACCTGTGGATCCTGTTTCTGATTCAGTATGTCTGGAGTAGTCCCCGAGGTTCTTCGCTTCCTCCTAGCTTTCAGGTAAGACTCCTACTGTTGATTCAGAGACATTTTGAATGGGAATGCCCTATGATGGATCCCACCCTGATGTCTTTGCTGAACAGAATTATACCCAGGTACAAAATGCATGGCAGTGAAAGCCTATGGCCATAGAAAGCAAAGGAGAGGGAAGTAGCAGTTGGGGGAAGGGGGGAACCCTGGTGGCATAGTGCCTAAGGCATTTGACTGCTATCCAGAAGGGTGGCGGTTCAAACTCACCAGCCCCTCCCTGGAAGGAAGGTTGGGCGATCTACTTCCATAGTGATACCGCATCAGAAACCCAAGGAGGGGTCGCTATGACTAGGATCCAATTCCGTGGCAGTGGCTGTGTTCTTTTGCTTTTTTAGCAGTCAGGGGTAGGACTTGTAGATAAAGCTCTTAAAAGTCACTACTTAATGGGTCAGACTCATTTTTTTTTAACTGTTTTTCCTATAATTTCATACTCATTTATTTTCATATATTATTGCAAAGCAGGACCATCAGTGGAAATAACATTCTTAGTTTCTACTCACTCAGTGGTAGTTAGCTTCCCCATCTCCAGATTCTGTCAACTAAAATTATCCTCAAATATTGCAAATGTCTCTTGGAAAGAAAATTACACCCTCACTCAGTTGAGAAGCAATGTGAATAATTGAAAGGTAGTAAATAC
>NW_006922309.1:741265-747936 GCF_000298275.1 Orycteropus afer afer | reverse complement strand
AAAAAAATTGGTTTTGTTGTTTTCAATGATACGTGTTAGTTTGGCCTTTTACATAGTATCTCACTACATCAAAAATGTAACTACATTGTTATTCTTTTCATTGGGTACACTTAGATAATATTAGCTGTTGATAATGAAAGATATAGTGCTGTTAATAAAATTATTTAACTCAGACAAAAAGTTGTAGCTCAAGTGGCATGTGGAATTAATAATCTAATTTTATCAAGTTGCATTGGAAATGGGCTTTTAAGCTTTTGTACAACAACTAACAAGTCTGTCCTGGAAGAATGACGCTGGAATGTTCCTTGGAAGTGAGACTGGCCAGACTTCATCACTCTACTTTGCTCATGTTGTAAGAAAGGAACATTCCTTGGAAAAGGATATCATGCATGGTAAATGGAGGGTCAACCAAAAAGGGGAAGGCCCTCAACAAGATGGATTGGCACAGTGCCTACAATGATGGGTGTAGGTATAGCAAAGATCATAGAGTTGGAACAGGACTGGGTGGTGTTTTGTTCAGCTGTACATAGTATCACTATGAGTCAGAGATGACTCAATGGCATCTAACAACAACTACTACTACTACTACTACTACTATTACTACTACTCACAACAGTAGATAATTGAGCCCCTTATAATAGTGTAGTGAGAGGAACATTTGGTTCCTTGATGCCATATCTTGTGATAGATGGTCAAAGCACTTCTCATTCCGAAGAGCTCCTTTGAAATGATAATCAATTGAAATGAAACTGACTATAGATTTCAGGAGTACTGTTGTTGTTGTTAGGTGCCATGGAGTCATCTCCAACTGACAGTGGCCCTATGTACAGCAGAATGAAACACTGCCCAGTCCTGCGCCAGCTCCCAATACTTGCTAGCTTGAGCCCATCGTCTCAGCCACTGTGCCAATCCATCTCATTGAGGGACTTCTCCTCTTTCACCGGCCCTCCAACTTACCAAGCATGACATCCTTCTCCAGGGACTGGTCCTTTCTCACAATATGACCAAAGTAGGTGAGAAGAAGTGTGGCCATTCTCGCCTCCAAGGAGCATTCCTGCTGCACTTCTTCCAGGACAGATTTGTTAGTTCTTTTAGCAGTCCAATGTACTCTCAGCATTCTTCACCAACACCACAACTCAGAAGCATCAATTCTTCTTCGGTCTTCCTTATTCACTGTCAACTTCTCACATGCATATGAGGCAATTGAAAATACCACAGCTTGTGTCAGGCACACCTTAGTCTTCAAGGAGACATCTTCACTCTTCAGCACTTGAAAGAGGTCCTTTGCAGCCAATTTTCCCAGTGCTATATGTCATCTGATGTCCTGACTTCTGCTTCCACTGATGTTGACTGTAGAACCAAGCAATGTGAAGTCTTTGACAACTTCAATCTTTTCACCATTTATTGTGATGCTGCTTATTGGTCCAGTTGTGAGCATTTTTGTTTTCTTTATATTGAGATGTAATCCATACTGCAGACTCTATTCTTCAATCTTCATAAGTAAATGCTTCAAGTCATCTTCATTTTCAACAGGCAAAGTTGTGTCATCAGCATATCACAGGTTGCTAATGATTCTTCTTCTAATCCTGATACCATGTTCTTTTTCATATAGTCCAGCTTCTTGGATTACTTGCTCAGCATACAGATTGAATAAGTATGGTGAAAGAATACAACCCTGACACACTCCCATCTTGATTTTAAACCCCACAGTGTCTCCTTGTTCTGTTTGAATGACAGCCTCCTGGTTTATCTACAGGTTCCTCATGAGTACAATTAAGTGTCCCAGAATCCCCATTCTTCTCAATGTTATCCACAATTGGTTATGATCCACACAATCAAATGATTTTGCATAATCACTAAAACACAAGGAAACATCTTTCTGGTATTCTTTGCTTTCAGCCAAGATCCATCTGACATCAGCAATGATATTCCTCATTCCACGTCTTCTTCTGAATCCAGCCTGTATTTCTGGAAGTTCTCTGTCAATATACTGCTGTGACCGTTTTGAATTATCTTCAGTAAGATTTTACTTGCATGCGACATTAATGATATTGTTTGATAATTTCCACATTCTGTGGGATCCCCTTTCTTTGGAATGGGTACAAATATGGATCTCTTCCAGTCAGTTGGCTAGGTAGCTGTCTTCCAAATCTCTTGGCATAACCAAGTGAGTGCTTCCACTGGGAAATCCATTTGTTGAAACATCTCAGTGGGTCAATTCCTGGAGCTTTGTTCCTCACCAATTCTTTCAATGCATCTTCGACTTCTTCAGTCAATACCAATGGTTCTTGAACATTTGCAACCTCCTGAAATGGATGTAGATTAACCAGTTTTTTTGATACAGTGACTCTGTGTATTCCTTCCATCTTCTTTTGATGCTTCCTGCATCATTCAATATTTTGCCCATAAAATCTTTCAATATTGTAACTCAAGGCTTAATTTTTTTCCTCAGGTTTTTCAGCTTGAGAAATGCCAACTGTGTTCTTCCCTTTTGGTTTTCTAACTCCAGGTCTTTGCACCTTTCATCATAGTAACTGGCTTTGTTTGCTCAAGCTGCTCTTTAAAATCTTCTGTTCAGCTCTTTTATCTTGTCATTTCTTCCATTTGCTTTAGCTACTCTTTGTTCATTGGCAAATTTCATAGTCTCTTCTGACATCCATTTTGGTCTTTTCTTTCTTTCTCATATTTTTAATGATCTTTTGCTTTCTTCATGGATGATGCTCTTGATGTCATCCCTCAGTTCTTCTGGTTTTTGGTTATTGGTGTTCAATGAACAAATGCATTCTTTAGATTGTCTCTTAATTTGTTGTTGTTGTTGTTATGTGCTGTTGAGTTGGACCCAACTCATAGCAACCCCTCCTTGGGTTTCCAAGGCGGTATCACAATGGTAGTAGATTGCCCAACCTTCTTTCTGAAGAGTGGCTGGTGGGTTTGAATTGCTAGCCTTCTGGTTATCAGTCAAGTACCTTAGGCAGTATGCTACCAGAGCTCCTCTAAATTTAGGAGAGATATATTCAAGGTCATATTTTGGCTCTTGTGGAGTTGTATTAATTGCCTTCAAATTCAACTTGAACTTTCGTATAAGCAGTTGATGATCTGTTCTACAATCAGTTCAGGAGTACTAGTGGTGCAATTATCAAGTGCTTGGCCTGCTAACCAAAAGTTCAGTAATTCAAATCTACCCAGTGGCTCGCAGAAGAGACTTGGCCTTCTGCTCCCATAAATATTACAACATAGGAAATCCTATGGCTTAATGTTACTTTCTCACATAGTATCATCATGAATTGGAAAGGACTTAAAAATTTACAACAACAACATCATAGCAAATTTCAACTTTAAGGAGGTGAAAGGGTTTCCATGCCCCTTATCTATTCTTTAAGAAAGAAAGAATACAGTTCTTCTATATCAGATTAATTGTGTTTATGTTTTTATCTTTTTCCTTCATCCTTTATTAAATTTTGCTTTGATTCTATATCCCTCACGTAACACCACATTTATGAGTATTTCACACTTGAGACCATCTCTAGTCTGTAGGAAAAACTAGAGTGAAATAAAGCTTGAAGCATACCCTGAATTTTCCCTTGCCAAAATCTACTTTTTTTTTTTTTTTAAAGGTGCCTTGTGTAAACTCTTTGTAGGAACTTGAGCAGGGAAGCAAATTGGAGAGGGTCCTTTAACAGATGTGGTTTAAAATAGGTAAATTCAGGGTTTCTCTAAGAGGATGCTACCCACTGCATCACCTAGGTTTGTTAGAATTGAAAACTAAGAGACTGTACCCAGAACTATTGAGTCAGATTGTGGTGGTGGGACTCAGTCATTGATGTTAAAAAGACTTCTAAGTTGATAATGATGGCTGAAAACATCTGAGAACCAGTGCAGTCATGTGTCTATGTTACCATGCTGTCAATGGAACGGGGAGATTCAGAATTTCAAGATAACACTCTCTGCATCTACAGGTACGGTACTTAAGTCAAAAAACAAACTATTCTTGTTAGGTGCCATGAGTCAGTTCTTATGCATAACAATTCTATGCAGAACAGAACAAAATACTACCTGGTCCTGCATCATCCTCACAATTGTTGCTATGCATGTGCCCATCATTGCAGTCACAGTGTCAGTTCATTTCATTGAAGGACTTCTCCTTTTCCACCGACCCTCTACTTTACCAAACATAATATCTTCTTCCAGAGACTGGTCCCTTCTGACAACATGACCAAAGTACAAGAGACAAAGTATAGCCATTTTTTGCTTTTAAGGAACATTCCAGCTTTACTTCTTCGAAGACAGATCTGTTTACTCCTCTGTGAGTCCATAATATTTTCATATAGGACACAATTTAATACAATATCTTTAGATCTTTCTATTAAACCTCACCTCATTAACTCCTTTTCCTGGTACTAGCTCCTCCCATTTCTTCCTCCCTCCTACTGGGGCATGATATTAAGAATGCCAACTTATAAAGCATTTGTTTAGTAAATGTCATTCTTTCTATAAAGGGGGGTTAGCTGGGAGGACTTCACATTGACCTCCGAAAAGAAAGTAGACTTTTTTCTCTAGTTATACAGTCATGTAATACCAGCTATATTGTTTCTGTTTCATAGTGCTGCAATAACAGAAGCATCACAAGTGGGTGACTTTAAGGAACAGAAATTTATTTTCTCACAGATTATGAGGATGGTTTTGTAATGGTAAGATGCCACAGGATAACTCATTGAGGGTGTTCACCATTTTCAGTGAGCCTTTACTTTACCAAGCATGATATCCTTCTCCAGAGACCAATCTCTTCTGACAACATGACCAAAGTAGGTGAGACAACACAGGCCTTTCTTGCTTCTAACGAGCATTCTGTCTGCACTAATTTCAGGACAGATTTGTTTGTTCTTCTCATAGTTCATGGTATTTCAATGTTCTTTGCCAACATCACAACTTAAAGACATCAACACTTATTCGTTCTTCCTTATTAATTGTCCAGCTTTCACATGCATATGAGGTGGTTGAAAATACCATGGCTGGTTATGTGCACCTTAGTCTTCATAGTGACATCTTTGCTCTTCAACACATTAAAGAGGTCTTTTGTAGCAGAATTCCCCAGTGCAATGGGACACCTGATTTCTTGACTGCTTTCTCCATGGGTGTTGATTATAGATCCAAGTAAAAGGAAGTCTTTGAGAGCATCAACCATGTCTCCATTTATCATGATGTTACTTATGGGCTCACTTGTAACTCTTTTCATTTACATTATGTTGAGGTGTAATCTATACTGAAGACTAGCTTTGATATTCATCAGTAAGTGCTTCAAGTCATCTTCAATTTCAGCAAGCAAGGTTGTATTATCTGCATATTGCAGGCAGTTAGTGGTTCTTCCTCCAAACCAGATGCCATATTCTTCTTTATATGGTCCAGCTTCCCAGATTATTGCTCAGCCTACAAAATTAATAAGTGCAGTGAAAGAATACAACCCTAATCCACACCCTTCATCAATTTAAATCATGCAGTATAACCTTGTTCTGTTTGACGAACAGCCTCTTGGATTATGTGCAGATTCCTTATGAGCACAATTAATTCTCTGGGGTCCCATTCTTCACAATGTTATCCATAATTTGTTTTGATCCACACAGTCAAATGATTTTGCATAGTCAGTTAAAAAAAAAAAAAAGAAAAAGAAAAAGTAAACATCTTTCTGGTACTCTTTGCTCTCAACCAAATCCATCTGACATTAGTGATTACAACCTTATTTCCAAGTCCTCTTCTGAATCCACCTTGAATTTCTACAAGTTAACTATCAGACATTTTTGAATTGTTGTAATTAAATGTGCAAAGACTAGGAGATAGAAACCAAAAGGGAAGAACATACTCGGCATTTTTCAAGCTGAAAAAACTGAAAACTCAAGTTGCAGTACTGAAGTACTCTATCGGCTAAATCATCAAAAACTAATGGAAGGAAAACACAGAGTCACTGTATCCAAAAGAATAGGTTGATGTCCAACTATTTCAGGAGGTAGTATATGATCAAAAATCAGTGGTATTGAAGGAAGAAGCCCAAGATGCACTGCAACAATTTGAAAAAAAAAAAAAAATAAGACTCCAGGACTTTATGGCATACCCACTGGGATATTTCAACAAATGGATGTTGTTCTCATCTACTTTGGTCATGTGGTCAGAAGGAACCATTTCCTGAAGAAGGATACCATGCTTGGTAAAATGGAGAGTCAATGATGAAGGGGAAGACCTTCAATTAGATGGATTGACACAGAGGCTGCAATGATGAGCTCAAGAAATGCAATGATTGTGAGGATGGCATAAGACCAAACATTGTTTTGTTCTGTTGTTAAATAGGTTGCTTTGAGTGGGAGATGATTTTATGGCCCCTAACAACAATGAATGTATAAAGAGCCCTGGTGGCACAAATAGTTAAATGCTTGGCTGCTCAGTCAAAGATCAGTCGATTGAGTCCACTGACACTCTGTGGTAGAAAGATGTAGCTGTCTGCTTCTGTAAGGATTACAGTTGTGGGAGCCTTCCGAGGCAGTTCTTACTCTATCCTACAGTGTCACTTTGAGTTGGATTAGACTCAAAGAGTTTGTGTGTTGGATTGGGTTCTCTAGAGAAACACAAAAACCAGTAAAGTATATATATATATATATATATATATATATATATATATATATTTA
>NW_006922309.1:736830-740995 GCF_000298275.1 Orycteropus afer afer | reverse complement strand
GAAGTATATAGTCCGGAATGCCGTTCTTCCAGTTTGTCCCTGGGATAGTATTGCAGGTAGGCCACACCCCTGGGGAAACTCCCCCTAGGCCGACCGGCCACTTAGAATGCAGTCATGTGATCCATCATGGGAACCACCACTCACAACTGGAGTCCAGCCAAGTTGACACATCTTCAACTATCACAGTTTGGTTTTATTTAATGATCACATGAAGACAATCTGTGTAGTCCCATAAGTCTTAGACATGTTTAATTTAACTTACTGATCATTATACCTAAGATTACCCATGTGCTTCTAAATTAACATGCATTGAAATTTATTCACCTTATAAATAAGTAAATATAAAAAAAAAAAATACCTCCTCAAATAACCATCAATTGTTGGTGTTACCGTTGTTAGTTTTGACTCATACGAACCCTATGTATAAAAGTACAAAACACTGCCTGGTCTTGCACTATCCTCACAAATGTTACCATTCTTGACCCCACTATCACAGCTACTATGTCAATCCTTTTCACTTATGGTCTTCCCCTTTGCTCTGGTGGCATTGTGCCTAAGGCATTTGACTGCTAACCAGCAGTCTGGTAGGTCAAACCCACCAGCCACCAGGAAGATTAGGCAATCTACTTCCATAGTGATACCACCTCAGGAACCCAAGGAGAGGTCATCATGGGTCCAATCAGATGTGACAGTGGTGAGTTTGGTTTTCTTGGACCAAGCATGATATCCTTCTCCAGTGATTGATCAATTCTGACAAAATGATCAAAGTATGAGAATGAACTCTGTCCATTCTTGCTTCTAAAGAACGTTCCAACTGTACTTTCTCCAAGACAGATTTGTTCCTTCTTCTGGCAATCCATGGCATATTCAATATTTTTTGCTAACATCACAATTCAAATGTATCAATTCTTTTGTGCTCTTCCTTATTCATTGTCCAGCTCTCATATGCAGATAGGGCTATTAAAAATACCATGGCTTGGATCCTTCCCATCTTAGGTTAGTGTTCAAAGTAATAGCAATACAATGTCTGATTTCTTGATTGCAATTTTCTTGGGCATTGGGTGTGGATCCAAATAAAATGAAATGCTTGACAACTTCAATCTTTTCTCCATTTATGATGATTTTGCTTATTGGGCCAGTTGTGAGGATTTTTGTTTTATGTTAAGAGTAATCCACAGTGAAGGCTGTAGTCTTTTATCTCCATCAGTAAGTGGTACAAGTCTTCTCTTTCAACAAGTAAAGTTGTGTTATCTGCATATTCAAGATTGTTAAATAATCTTCCTCCACTCCTAACTATTAGTTAATATATAGAAATATGTAATTCACACAAATTTTACAATTTTCTCTCTATTTGTATGTATTGGTGCAGTATTAGAGGCAGTTAGGTCATTCACTTGATTTCTAGGGAAGCATGTTAGAGAGAGTTAGCAAGGCATTTTAGCTTCAAAACTAGCAATAGAACCATGCAATTGATTTGCAGTTTTGAACTTTATATTTTGATCAATAGTATTTGGCCATGTTCATGTGATCCTTGTCTACCTGTTTCTGAGCATTTACCGCAGGTCAGCTTAGATCCATAGTAAGAGAAGTTGTATTGAAATATGGATGAAGGGAAGTTAACTCTATGTTTGGGTCATTACATCATTAAAATCATGCCATGCTGTTTAATAATGCAGATATGCAAAAGTTGGGATATTGAAATTATTGTTCCCAGTATAAGTGTAAATTTGATGACAGTGCATATACAGCAAATGAATATGATTTAGAAAGTCTAGAGTACATAAAATAATTTTCTCAAAAAGATTATATAAGATATTCCAGGGGAACTGTAATTCTAAAATTTGGTTCTTGGATGCATGTAAATTTTGAACTGCTCATTAAAGAAGAAAATCTTTTCCTTGTCCACCCCTGATGCAAACCACCAATCTACCAGGTTCTACTTCTACTATCAGGATAGAAAATAAGAGTGGACACACCCCATCTAAGGAGTAAAAAAAAAAAAAAAACCTAAGAGGCCAATATTTACCTGTCAGTTTGTCATACTGAGAGGGGACACACCCCATCTAAGGAGTAAAAAAAAAAAAAAAAAAAAACCTAAGAGGCCAATATTTACCTGTCAGTTTGTCATACTGTTGTGGCTTGAGTATTGCTGTGAGTCTGGAGGCTATGTGACCAGTATTTCAAATACCAGCAGGGTCACCCATAGTGCATAAGTTTCACCACAGCTTCCAGACTAAGAATCAAAAGAAGGAAGGGATCATCCATTTCTCAAAGAATTGGTCAGTGAAAACCTTATGAATAACAGAGAAATACTGTCTAATATATTACTGGAAAACTGAATGGCCCTGAAATATTGTCTGATATAGTGACAGAAGATGAGCACCTCAGGTCAGAAGACACTCAAAATACAGCTGGAAGAACTGCCTCCTCAAATTAGAGTTGACGTTAATGATACGGATGGAGTAAGCTTTTGAGACTTCTATTTGCTGGTGAGGCACAACTCAAAATGGGAAGAAAGAGCTGAAAACATCCATTAATAATCAGAACGTGGAATGAATGAAGTATAAATGTAGGAATATTTGAAGTTGTAAAAAGTGAAATGGAGCACATAGAAATTGACATTCTAGGCATTAGTGGGGTGAAACAGAGTGGTTTGGGCCATTTTGAATCAGACAATCATATGATTTGCTATGCCGGGAACAACAAATTCAAAAGAAATGGTGTGGCATTGTAGTCAACAAGAATGTTTCAAGATCTATCCTAAAATACAATGCTATCAGTGATAGGACAGTATCCATATGCCTACAAGGAAGAGTAGTTAATGATATTATTATTAAAATTTATGCACCAACCACTAAAGCCAAAGATGAGGAAATTGAAGATTTTTACCAACTTCTGCAGTCTGAAATTGATTAAACATGAAACCAAAATATATTGATGATTACCGTTGATTGGAATGCAAAAGTTGGACAAGCATGATAACATTAGAGAAAGGGAAGACACCAAATTGACACATAAGATATAGATGACAGAAGCTAATACCAGTACATGCACAATACTGCATTACCACTAACACCAAACACCAGGCTACAGATAAATGCACAGACAACTGAGAAGATCAGATGGCAGTTGGTTAACGGGAATATACTCCAGACCAATGATAGATTCAGCTAAGGATAATTTTGCACAGATACTAGTGATACAAAATAACCACAATCATTATAGAAGCAACAGAAGACGGACTTGGAACAATTCCTCAGAGCCAGCCAGACACCTTGGGAGAAAGAAACATTGGATCTACCAACTTAGGACCATAGTATCAGGGGACACTAGGCTCAATTGGCACAACACAATATACAAAAATCTTGTTCCACAACCTACTTTGGTGAGTTGCAACTGGGGTCTTAAAAGCTTTCAAGTGGTCATCTAAAACACAGCTAATGATCTCCTCTCATCTGAAACAAATAAGTGTGAAGAGAAGAGTGAATAAAATCAAAGGCATTTGGGAACAATCAGCCCTAGGATATGATGGACCTGGAGTCCAGAAGAACTGGATGGTGCCTGGTTACCAATGTCAATCACTCAGAAGGGATCAAAACTGGAGATCCTGGAAAAATGTGGAACAAAATTCAAAAACAAAATAATGACAAAAATTACTGGTCAGATGGAATCTGGTGGGCCCCCCAAGACTATGGCCCTGGGATAAACTTTGGGCCTGGGATAGGACTCACTCCCAAAGGCTGGCTCTCAGCCCAACAGTAATAAGATTTACATGCAGAACACCAAACCCAGGTTGAGCCAACAACCTACTCTATGGAAATACACCCCATGAAGCAATTGGCCATGGGGCACCAGAGGGGCAGCATGCACATGGAGGGAAAGCTGGACAGACAGGAGTACATAACTAAGAAGGGCACAGGGATAGGGGGACTCACTGAGAAGGGAGAGAAGGAGAGTGGTTTAGGGTTGGGGATGGTAATTAGGGAGTGAAACCAAATGTACATGAACTGTTGAATGTAAAACAAATTCTGCTCTCTAAATTTGCACCCAAAGCACAATTGAGGGGAAAAAAAAAAAGATGGAAACAAAGAAGAACCACTGATAGCTGGAAAATATGGCCTCCATGAAAGAAAGATTGCATGATAGAATTTTGCAAGACCAATGA
>NW_006922309.1:729991-731924 GCF_000298275.1 Orycteropus afer afer | reverse complement strand
TTGAAGTTCTTAATTAGATGAAATCCAACTTATCAATTTTAATGGATATACTTGAAAGCAGTTATTCAATATATAGGCTGAAAAGCAATTTAAGAAGCTGGACCAAATGGATAAGTAGACAGCATCAGGATTGCAGGAAGAACCATAAACAATCTGTGTTATGCAGATGACACAACTTTGCTTGCCAAAAGTGAAGATGACTTGAAGTACCTACTGAGGAAGATTAAAGACTGCAGTCTGCAATATGGATTACACCACAACATAAAGAAAAAGAACATCCTCACAACTGGAATGATAAGCAATATTATGATAAGTAGACGTGTTTGAAATTCTCAAACATTTCATATTACTTGGATCCATAATCAACACCAATGGAAGCATCAGTCA
Source organism: Orycteropus afer afer (assembly GCF_000298275.1). NCBI lineage: Eukaryota > Metazoa > Chordata > Mammalia > Tubulidentata > Orycteropodidae > Orycteropus > Orycteropus afer. Next base: position 731,537 of record NW_006922309.1, on the reverse strand, counting down.
AGGAAAAAAGTTGATGCTTTTGCATTGTAGTGTTGGGGAAGAATATTCAACATACCATGCACTGCCAGAAGAATGAACAAATCTGTCCTGGAAGAAGGAAAGTCGATGCTCTTTGGAAGTGAGAATGGTCAGACTTCATCTTACATACTTTAGTGATCTTGTCAGAAGGGACCTTCCCTGGAAATGGATATCATATTTGGTAAAGTAGAGGATGAGCAAAAATGGGGAAAGCCCTCAATGAGATGGATTGGCACAGTGGCTGCAACAATGGTCCTACGTGTAGGAAGGATTGTGATGATGGTGCATAACTGGTCAGTGTTTTGTTCTGTTGTATATAGGGTTGTTATGAGATGGAACCAACTCGACGGCACCTAACAACCACAACAGCAAGAAGCCAATAGCCAGTTGAGTCAGTAATGATATAAGAAATATTGTCCATAGGGGCTTTCTATAAAATTCTTTTATTTTGGTGAATTATGGAAATATATGAACTTTTATTTTAAAGCCACTATTCATGTAAATTAAATATGAATGTTCTATTACACACTGATAGAGTGGTTCACCTAAAAACTAATGGTGACTGATTTTTAAATTGATGTAACAAAAGATACATTAAAAAAGAATGCTATTGAGTTAAAAAAAAAATAAATTTTCGAAAGCTCTGTTGTTGTCGTCAGGTGTTGTTGAGTCAGCTCCGACTCATAGCAACTTTATGTACAATAAAACGAAACATTGCCCGGTCCTGTGCCAGCCTCATGAAACTTGCTATACCTGAGCCTATCATTGCAGCCATTGTGTCAATCAATCTCTTTGATGGCCTTCCCCTTTTTTGTTGACCTTTGACTTTACCAAGCATAATATCCTTCTCTAGGGAATGGTCCCTTCTGACACCACGACAAAAGTAGGTGAGACAAAGTCTGGCCATACTCACTTCCAAGGAGCATTCTGGCTGCACTTCTTCCAGGATAGATTTCTCAGTCCTTTTGGAAGTCTATGATACCTTCATATTTTTCACAAACACAACTACTCAAAGGCATTAATTTTTGTTTGTTCTTCCTTATTCATTGTCCAGCTCTCACATGCATATGAGGAGATTGAAAATACCATGGCTTGGGTTAGGCACAAGCAGCATATTTACCCACTGCAATACGTTGTCTGATTCTTGTCTGCTCCTTCCATTGTTGTTGATTGTGGAACCAAGTAATATGAAATCTTTAACAACTTCAATATTTTCTCCATTTATTGTGAAGCTGCCTATTGGTCCCATTGTGAGGATTTTCCTTTTGTTTATGTTGACATTTAATCTATACTACAGACTGTAGTCTTTAATCTTCATCAAGTGCTTCAAGTCATTCTCACTTTCAGCAAGCAAAGTTGTGATGTCTGAATATCACAGGTTGTTAATGACTCTTCCTCCAATCCTGATGCCACAGTCTTCTTCATACAGTCCAACTTCTAGGATTATTTGTTCAGCATGGACTGAATAAGTATGGTGAAAGGCTACAATCCTGACACACTCCCCTCCAGATTTTAAACCATTCAGTAT
>NW_006922309.1:727035-728653 GCF_000298275.1 Orycteropus afer afer | reverse complement strand
GATTTGTTAGTTCTTTTAGCAGTCCATGGTACTTACAGCATGCTTTGCCAGCACCACCTCTCAAAAGCATCAATTCTTCTTCAGTCTTCTTTATTCAATGTCTAGCTCTCACTTGCATATAAGGTGATGAAAATATCATGGCTGTGTCAGGCATCCTTAGTCTTCAAGGAGATATCTTTGCTCCTCAACACTTGAAAGAGTTCTTTGCAGCCTATTTGCCCAGTGCTATACATTGTCTGATGTCCTGACTGCTGCTTCCATTGGTGTTGATTGTAGAACCAAGCAATGCAAAGTCTTTGACAACTTCAATCTTTTCTCCATTTATTGTGATGTTACTTAAAGGTCCAGTTATGAGAATTTTTGTTTTCTTTATATTGAGATATAATCCATACTACAGACTGTATTCTTCAATCTTCATCAGTAAGTGCTTCAAATCATCCTCACTTTCAGCAAGCAAGTTGTGTTGTCAGTGTATCACAGGTTGTTAATGAGCCTTCCTCCAATCCTGATGCCTCATTCTTTTCATGCAGTCCAGCTTCTTGGATTATTTGCTCCGCATACAGATTAAATTAGTATGGTGAAAGGATACAACCGTGACTGACTCCCTTCTTGATTTTAAACCATGCAGTGTCCCTTTGTTCTGTTCTAATGACAGCCTCCTGGTCTATGCACAGCTTCCTCATGAGTACAATTAAGTTTTCTGGAATTCCCAATGTTCTTGATGTCATCCCGCAATTTCTCTGGTTTTCTGTCATTGTTCAATATATCACATCTATTCTTTAGATGGTCTCCAAATTCAGGAGGGATGTATTCAAGGTTATATTTTGGCTCTCTTTGACTTGTTTTAATTGTCTTCAGCTTCAATTTGAACTTGCACATGAGATACTGATGGTCTGTTTCACAATCAGCTCCTGGCCTTGTTTTGGTTTAAGATACTGAGCTTCTCCTTGCCCTCTTGCCACAGATGTAGTCAATGTGATTCTTGTTTACTCCTTATGTATAGTCACTGTTTGTGTCATTGAAAAGATATTTGCAATGATTAAGTCATTGGGCTTGTAAAATTCTATCATGTAGTCAAAAGCTCTATGTGTTCTAATATATCACTTTCCTTTGATCATTTCTGTAACTCTGCTGGCAATTATTTTTAGAGTGAGTAATAAAATTCACTTTACTTTTCTCAATATATTTAATATTTTTTCAGGTTATAAAATTAGTAATCCTGATTTCCAGAAATTTAAGACATCTGGCAAGACATAAATAAATATTTTTAAAAACTACCTAGAAAATGTATCTTGATAGATGAAGATCATTGCTTTCAACATATTCAAATATTTCCTATTAATTTTTTTTTAAGTATTGTCTTACTTACCTACTGCTGCTGTAACAGAAATACCATAAATAGGAATTTTTATGGAATACAAATTAATTTCCTGAGAGTTTGGGAAGCTAGAGGTCTGGATTCAGGGCATGATTCTACAGGGAGTTCCTTCTTTGTTTATTTCAGTTTCTAGTAACCTCTGGAAATCCTTGGCATTCCTAGGTTATGGTTGCATCTTCCCTATATGTCTGTCTTCATATGGTGTCATCCTCCATGTGTGCTTCTGTTTCTATTCTGTTA
>NW_006922309.1:724561-725660 GCF_000298275.1 Orycteropus afer afer | reverse complement strand
ATTTGACTCCAACTCATAGAAACACTATGTAAAGCAGAAAGAAATGCTGCAGTCTTACGCTAACCTCACAATCCTTGGTATACCCAAGCCAATCATTGCAGCAACTGTGTCAATCCACTTCACTGAAGCTCTGTATTGTCTCAGGAAATCATATCTGTCATTTGCTGAGTTTTTCTTTCCACTTCTTGTAATCTAGGATTTCCACAGCTTTACTGAGAATAATTTATACAAATGTGTTTATTTGAAAGATCCACTAAAAAAGATTAAATTGTTTATTTTAATCAATGTAACAAAGCTTTAAAATAATAATTTATTCTAGATTACTTTATGTCTTGTAAACCATGAAAAAGAAGGGTTATAAAAATGTAACAATTTCCTGTCTTTGGATGGTATTATTAAAATAAATCATAATATCCCTTTAAGAAACTTACTTTGATGTATTTAATGATAAATATGTGCTTATATAAATTACATAGTCCTAACATTCCCAGCAAGCAACTGGCGGAAGGATCCAGCTAAGGGGAAGGACCTAGGCCCTACCTCCCGGGTGCCTGTAAAATGGAGGGGAAAGAAAAGGAGATCCCAGGGAACCAGAACAGAGTGAGCAAGTGGGAGAGGGATCCAGGTATGGGGAGAGACACAGGAGAAACAGCTGCAAATGTCCATTAATAATCAGAACATGGAATGTACAAAGTATGAATCTAGGAGGATTAGAAGTTGTCAAAAATGACTGAAAAAGACTCATACTCTCTGATGAAAGGGATAGTTGCTTTCACAAAGTAAAATAAATGGCTACTCATGGGATATCAAACTTCTCACTGGATATAACAGTGGGAGATTATAGGTCAATGAAAACTCAAATCCAGTATTAGATTTCAATTTAAATTTAGCCAGAACTCTCCTTTAATCCTGGAAACCACTAACTTTCATTTTCTCAATGTAGAATTCATGTTGAATGGTGTACCCAATGTTTGAAGACCCAGGAGAAAAATTAAGCCTATTAAAATATTCATATCTTCCTCCACATGGTAGCAAGAGACCAACCTCTTCTACATTTAATAAACTCTTCTCCAGAGGTAAAATTAACTAAACTTCCCAA
>NW_006922309.1:700872-701861 GCF_000298275.1 Orycteropus afer afer | reverse complement strand
TGAGGATGAACTGCTGCATGTAGGGGTCAACAGTGATAAATCCTTGTAAATGTTGCAGCTAAATAAAGATAATAAATAAATAAATAAACAAACACCAAACCCACTGCCATTGAGTTGATTCTGACTCAGAGCAACCTGACTGGGTTTCCAAGGCTATAAATCTTTCTGGAAGTAGATTACCTCATCCTCCTCCCATGGAGCAGCTGGTAGGTTTGAACCACCGACCTTCTGGTTAGCAACCAAATGCCTTACACACTATGCCACAGAGCTCCTTAAATAAAGATTCCAAATATCAGAAATTACTGCAGGATGCTTTCATAAGTCTTTTTTTTTTTTTTTCTGTTTGTTTGTTTAATTTTAAATTTCAAATATCGAAACCTATGTTCTCTAATCACTGGTGATCTCCACAGATTTGCCTTGAATGCTCTCTCCATTGTATATGTTTCTTGAAGTATCTTCTTCTTTTATCTGAACTGGATCTGATATAAACTGGGTGCTGATTGTTAAGGGTCTTTGAAATTCAGGAACTTTTTGAAGAGAAAGACTGACATGTAACTGAAGATTGTCTCAGTCAAATAAGATGTTACTTGGATCACAACACTAGGAATGACAGAAGGCTATGCTGCTTTAGCATGACTGGATCCAGAGGTTTAATGCAACGTTGCTGCCACTTGTCCTGTCTTTGAACTGTGATATTCCTGTGTGTCAGTAGACCTCATTCAAGAGAGTGAGTAGAGCATGAATATTAGATGAAGGAAAGATGACCTCATACATCTTTAGACCAAGCTTTTTTTTTTCCCCTTCAGGATTTTGTTTGTTTAATTGTGGTAAATGTGTATATAACAAAATATTTGCAATTCAACAATACTTGTCTGCACAATTCAGTGATATTAATTTCACTCATCATGCTGTTTAACCATCACCACCGTACATTTCTAAATTTTTCATCAACTTTAACAGAAGCTCAGTGCCCCTAAGCAATGCGTCTT
>NW_006922309.1:696491-698792 GCF_000298275.1 Orycteropus afer afer | reverse complement strand
AAAAAAAATGTTTCAAGATCTGTCCTGCAGTGCAATGCTGTCAGCGATAGAATCATATCCGTATGCCTACAAGGAAGACAATTTAAAACTATTGTCACTCAAATTTACACACCAATCACTAAAGCCAAACATGGAAAAACTGAACATTTTTACCAACATCTGCTGTTTAAAATTGACCAAAAATGCAATCAAGATATATTGATAATTAGTGGTGATTGGAATGCAAAAGTTGGAAACAAAGAAGAATCATTGGTATTTGGAAAATATGACCTCCATGATAGAAATGATGCTGGAAATCATGTGACAGAATTTTGTGAGACAATTATTTATTCATTGCAAATACCTTTTTTCAACAACATAAACGGCAGCTACACATGTAGGCCTTGCCAGGTGAAATACACAGAAATGAGATTTACTATATTAGTGGAAAGAGATGATGAAGAAGTTCAATATCTTCAGCCAAATGAAGGGCAGGAACCAACCATGGAATAGACCATGAATTGCTCATATGGAAGTTCAATTTGAAACTGAAAAAAATTAAAACAAGTCTATGAGAGCCAAAATATAGCCTAGATTATATCTCACCTGAATTTAGAGATCATCGGAAGAAGAGATTTGATGCATTGAACACCAATGATAGAAGACCAGATGAGTTTTGTGATGACATGAAGAGCATCACACATGAAGAAAGAAAATGGTCATTCAAAATAAAAGATCAAAAAGGATGTCAGAAGAAACTGTGAATCTTGCTGTTGAATGGAGAGTAGCTAAAGCAAATGAAAGAAATGACAGTATAAAAGTGGAATATAAGATTCCAAAGGGCAGCTCAAGAAGACAAAGTAAAGAATTTTAATCAAATTTGCAAAGACCTTGTGTTAGAAAATCAAAAGGGAAGAACACATTCAGCATTTCTCAAACAGAAAGAACTGAAGAAAATAATTCAAGCCTCAAGTTGCAATATTGCAGGAGGGGCAGTGAGTTTGTTCTTTTTTTTTCTTTTCTTTTCTTTTTAATGGGTAAAATATTGAATAATGCAAGAAGCATCAAAACAAGACAGAAGGAATGCACATAGTCACTATGCCAAAAACTGGGTCAATGATCAGCTATTTCATGCAGTAGCATATGATCAAAGATCAATGGTATTAAAGGAGAAGTCCAAGCTCCACTGAAGGAACTGATGAAAAAGAATGCTCCAAGAATTGAAACAATGCCAATGAATGTTTCAACAAATGGATGCAGCACTGGAGGTGTGTACTCATTTTTGCCGAGAGATTTGGAAGACAGCTACCTGACCGACTGATTGGAAGAGATCGACATTTGTGCCCATTCTAAAGAAAGGGGATCCAACAGAATGTGGAAATTATTGAGTAATATTAACATCACATGCAAGTAAAATTTTGCTGAAAATAATTTTAAAATATTGCAGCAATATATTGACAGGGAATGCCAGAAACAAGCTGGATTCAGGAAATAAGCTTGTTCAGGGAACATGCTAGATTCAGAAAAGGACATGGAACTAGGGACATCATTGTTAATGTCAGATGGATTTTGGATGAAAATGAAGAATATCAGTAATATGGTTACCTGTGGTTTATTGACTGTGCGATGTCATTTGACTATGTGGATCATAACAAATTATGGATAACATTGTGAAGAATGGGTATTCTAGAACACTTAATTTTTCTCATGAGGAATATGTACATAGACCAAGAGGCAGTTGTTGGAACAGAAGTAGGGGATGCTGCATGGTTTAAATCAGGAAGGGAGTGTGTCACAATTGTATCCTTTCACCATACTTATTCAATATGTATGCTGAGTAAATAATCCGAGAAGCTGGATTGTTTGAAGAACATGGAGTCAGGATTGGAGGAACAGTCATCAAGAATCTATGATTTGCAGATGACACAACCTTGCTTACTGAAAGTGAAGATGAGTTGAGGCACTTGCTGATACAAATCAAAGACTAGAGTCCTCAGTGTAGATTAGACCTCAACACACACACACAAAGCAAAAATTCTCATAATTGTACCAAAAAGCAACATCATGATAGGTGCAGAAAAGATTGAAGTTGTCAGGGATTTCATTTTACTTGGATCTGGAATCAACACCTATGGAAGCAGCAGTCAAGAAATCAGAAGCTGTATCACACTGGAAAAATGCATTGATAAAGTTCTCTTTAAAGTGTTAAGACACAAAGATGTCACTTTGAAGACTAAAGTGCACCTAACCCAAGATGCAGTCTTTTCAATCACCTCATATACATGTGAAAGCTGGACAATTGATAAGGAAGACCAAGGAAGA